>NW_023396170.1:0-8439 GCF_008315115.2 Sander lucioperca | reverse complement strand
GAAAAGGAGGCTCTTGCACTTGTTTTGGCTCTGAAACATTTTGAGGTTTATGTTGGTTCTGCTAGTGCTCCAATCATTTACACTGACCACAATCCTCTTGTGTTTATTAATCAGATGCGTAATGCGAATCAGAGCTAATGCGTTGGGCACTTTTAATATCATGATCCGGCACATTAAAGGTCAAGATAATGTCTTGGCTGATACCTTGTCGCGCTGCTATTAATTGGCCGTTATGCGTGAATGATGTCCGCGGCGCTCCCCCATCACTATTTTAGGAGGGGGTGTTACATTTGCTCTTGTGTATGTCTTGTTTTCTCCCTCTCTCTCTCTCTCTCTCTTGTTTCTCATTCTGCCCTCCTCCCTCTGCCTGTTGCACACCTCAGTGTAATCAGTGCTCAGGTAGAGTGGGGGAGGTGATAAGACGGCAGAGAGTGGAGAACACATGGAGAGCACACCAGTGAGGAGTTTTCTCATTATTCATTATTAACAAGAGGGAGGAGGGCAGAATGAGAAACAGAGAGAGAGAGAGAGAGAGGGAGAAAACAAGACACACACAAGAGGCACATGTAACATCTAGCAGACTCTTTCAAAAATGGTGTAGCAGTTTTCTATGAAATTTGGTGGACAGACCATAATCTAAGAACGTAATCAAAAAATTGGTGTGTATAGTGCCACACTGCGATATTTTAAAGACACAGAAGTGACTCCTGAAACATCAGTCAAAAGGACAAGGTAACAACTGAAATTAGTGGACTGAATTAAACCACAACTTTGTGTATTTTGTATTTTCTACTTGAAACATTCTGAGTGACTGAAACACTTTGCCTCTCTTTGTCTTTTCCTCCGTCCTCCTCAGAACAATGATTACATTTCTCTGATTTAACACCACCACACACATCCTTGTCTCTGCCATGTACCAATGTGTCGATATCATTCATTAGTTACCATATTTATATCAGATATTTGTGATACAGCATATTGTATCAGTATTGATTTCAAAGTATAAAACTCTTTGTAGTGCAGTACGGGATGAATACGGTTTGCCAGAGTCAGATCACAGACTGTGGAAATGTGACACAAGAAACATGACACGAGATACTCGATCGGGAAGATGTTATTATGGGATAACTTATTTTATGTAAGAAACTCCACCAAAAGATGTGGAATACTTTATTTATATATATGTGTTTTATTTATTTTCACAGTGATAATGTTTTTTTCGCTTTCTTTTGAGCGACAAGAAAGTCAAACCTTTGAAATTGTAAATACTGTTTTTATTCTGCTTAATAAACACAGATACTAAGTTAAAGTCAGCCATTTGGGCTTGTTTGACTGTATTTTCTCACTGCAGGCCACTTATTGAGTGGATGACCCTTTTAGGGGCCAAGTGAAAATGTTTACTAACTGCTATGGCATGGATTACAATGTAAAAAGTAAAAGTTTTTAACTTTTTATTATTAGTATATTAGCTTATTACATGTATTATACATTGCTTCTGTTTCTATTCATTTTATTTTATTTACTGTAAATATTTATGTACCTTTTCCCAAATTGTTGATATTGAACAAGGAGTTTTTTGTAGTGATTTGTTTAAAATCGATTAAATTTAGTAAAAAACACAAAATATATAGGCCTATAGCCCATTACACACAACCAGGTGTGTGTCTCAATAACTTCCCCCTAGAGGGCAGCATAAACCTAAACACTGAACCAACATTACTGTAGAGAATAGGCCTGGCAACCCGGTTCCTCTTAAGTATTCGGGTTATTAGAGTATTATATAGAGTCACTCCCTAAACTGAACCGGTTGTGCGAGTCACTTGAATCACTTGAGTCAGTATTGCTAAATCACCAAGGAAACTATCAGTCCTACTACACACCCACTCACCACCTCATGCAGCCGCTCACAGGAGAGCCATATATAGCTATATATGGCAATATATAGGCTTTCAATGTAGACATAGAAACAGGAACAGAAATGCCCATAGTGAATACATTATTATTTTTTAAATCGACTGTCTGCTCGAAGTAATTGCATTTCAGCATATTACATTTATACACCAAACCTACAGTAAGCGTAGCTAAGCTACGTGCAGAACATTGTAAGTTATTCAGAAGTGAAAGAAAGGCTTTTGTTGTTTATTTGCTTTACCCTGAGCTTGAGGAGAGAATCAGAATCAGAATCAGAAAGGGCTTTATTGCCAAGTACGTTGCACATACGAGGAATTTGTCATGGTGTTGTTGGAGCATGTCACACATACAAATATACAAATATAAGAAGGATAAAAAGATATAAACAATATAAGTATAAACATATACACGCAGTACGTATTAATAACGATAAAATAAATTTAAATAAATAGTAAAATGAGTTAAACAGTAGTGAAAAGGGACGCTACAGCAGAGTAGGTACAGTGGCATGAGGAGCCAGAGGTGGGGTGTGGAGACCTCACTCGCCCGTCTGAATGAATCAGAGCCACTCATGACAACGTAGCCGGCTGAAGCGCGGGATTGACTGGCTCGTGCGAGCATCGACAACTCACGAGTCACCGAGTCTGCGAGGGCTCGTTAGTTCTCCAGTGAATCATGGTCTGCGAGCTTCCGGTTGTGAGTCTGCCGGTCGGATAACCTGTTTCAGACTCAGAATGGGATGCCATCCCACAGCAGTGTGTGACCAGGCTGGTGACCAGCATGAGGAGGAGGTGCCAGGCTGTTGTGGCTGTGTATGGTTCTTCCACACACTACTGAGGCTCTTATTTGTGAAATGAATAAATTGTTCAATGGCCAATATGTCTTGTTTCTTCAAACTTCAATCATCCAATCCACCAAACACCAAATGAGTCAATGGCAGAATAAGCTTTTTGGCATTGGCAGACAAGATTTGGCAAATTTTTCATGGGCGCAACCCACATTCTCAGCGCTGCTGGTCATCCCACAAATGCATGTTCCTTACAAATGGGGCACTATTTGAAAGGGAACTAAACAGGCTTTCCAACGGTATAAGATTTATTGCCAAAAAGCATTGTTACCACAGAGAAATAATCTACCAAACACAAATGTCCTTACTTTTTGTGCTAAGTTTGTCTCTCTAGTGTACAATGCCATGTTTCTCAATTATTCTCCTCTCTTCTTATCCCACTAATGTGCCGATCACAATGTTTAACTGCAAAACTTTCAGAACTGTCAAACTGAATGAAAAATGTCCTGAAACACCAGTGATGACGTCAAAGTCACGTGGTATTATTCATTTGGCACAATGTGTTGGAGCAGATTTTCACAGGAGTGAAACAAGTTTCCCAACTTCTGTATCATCCGCCCATCTCTCATCAGAGCAGAGACAGAACAGCTGAACCAGCTCGGTCCTCAGACACGTCTTTATCAAAACAAGATGAAAAAGTTCCTGTTGTTGCTTCTCTTCTGTCACGTCTCATCTCCAGGTAAGATCACATTTTAATTCTTTACTTTCCACTCAGCTCTGCAATTTGGTCCTGTGTAGCTCTGGGACACACTTATAATTTATTTCCCCATGTACTTCAACATGATAAGACTTTTTGTAATAACTGGATCATATTGACTACATCATATTCACGTATTCGTGTCGTTATCAAAACAATATGAAAGTTGCTTCTCTTCTGTCACGTTTCATCTCCAGGTAAGATCACATTTTAAATCTTTATTTCACTTTTCACTCAGCTCAGCATTTTGTTTCCTTGTAGCTCAAACACACTTGTTCACACTCATTTAGTTTTACTTTTACCTCTGAATACAGTACATCATATTCCCCCTGAGGGTGATGATAATGTTTTTATATTTATAATGAATGTATGACCCTTGTTTGTCCTGCAGTGAAACACTCACTGAAGCTTTCTGTAACTTCATCTTCTGGAGTCCCAAACTTGTCGGAGCTCGTGGCTGCTGCAGTGATTGATGAACTTCTGATGGGTTACTGCGACAGCAAGAAAAAGATATTAGAACCAAAACAGGACTGGGTGAAAACAATCTTCACCAGTTGGAGTGGTATATTCTAGTGTGTTTTGAGCCAAATAACATAAAAGCCAAAATGGATCACTTTAAGCAGCGCTTCAACCAAAGTGGAGGAGCAGTATTTATACATATTACATTTAACTTTTACTGCCAAACTGTTGAGTGACCAAAACTCATTTCCACCCTGAGATAATGCAATTTAAAACATCAATAGTCAACATATCTTCACAATAACACACATACATGAGAGAGGAAATACAAGATAGTTCCTTCATTCACCAGTCAGATAATTGGACTCAGGAGTTTGACATAACGTCTTAATTCAAGAATCCAAATGCTTTGTTGTCTAATATATCATCATTTCAATTCATGTAAAGTGTCTTTGAGTACTATGAAAAGCACTCTATAAATATAATGTATTATTATTTTTATATAGTACTGCTTCATTAATAATTAGACTCTCAACCTCTCAGGTGTCCACATCCTCCAGGAGATGAGTGGCTGTGAGTGGGACGATGAGACTGGAGAGGTCAATGGTTCTAATCAGTTTGTTTATGATGAAGAAGACTTCATAGGATTCGACCTGAAGACCGATCGCTCTGAAACCACAGCCTGTCATCACCAAACTGAGATGGGATGCTGAGAAATCTAAAAAATGAACACCATGAGATTTTCCTCACTCATATTTATCCTGAATGGCTGAAGATGTGTGTGGACTACAGCAAGATCTCTGCTGAGAAAAGGTAGAATCACATTTTCTCACATACAGTGGGGTTGCATATTACAGTAAGTGCTTTGGGGTCCTTCTGTAAGTAGTTTTGGGGGTACAATGGTTCTGGAAAAAAACAAACAAATCAAAAAGCTACCAGCAGCAATACGACAGGTCAAGCAGTCGGTCTGTTCCAGACAGGCACGCACTAGTTTATTTATTATCAGGGCTTCGGAATACGACGTTGAATCCGGAACCTTTTTTATTGGATCCGGCACCTCCTGTGTCACTATGAAAAATGAATCGCCTAAATAAAAAAAATGACTGTTTGTGTAGCGATCAGTGTTGTTTTCTGTCTTGTTAGTCTTTATTCTCCATTGGAGTTCCACAAAAATCTTGTGTTTGCATTTTCAATGCGTTTTGAGGTGAATTTTCAGGGTAAGACGGAGGCGGGAGGGACGGAGGGAGGGGAGACAGAGAGGGGAGAGGGACGGAGGGAGGGGAGACAGAGGGGGGAGAGGGACGGAGGGAGGGGAGACAGAGAGGGGGAGGGACGGAGGGAGGGGAGACAGAGGGGGGAGAGGGACGGAGGGAGGGGAGACAGAGAGGGGGAGGGACGGAGGGAGGGGAGACAGAGGGGGGAGAGGGACGGAGGAAGGGGAGACAGAGGGGGAGAGGGACGGAGGGAGGGGAGACAGAGGGGGGAGAGGGACGGAGGGAGGGGAGACAGAGAGGGGGAGGGACGGAGGGAGGGGAGACAGAGGGGGGAGAGGGACGGAGGGAGGGGAGACAGAGGGGGGAGAGGGACGGAGGGAGGGGAGACAGAGAGGGGGAGGGACGGAGGGAGGGGAGACAGAGGGGGGAGAGGGACGGAGGGAGGGGAGACAGAGAGGGGGAGGGACGGAGGGAGGGGAGACAGAGGGGGGAGAGGGACGGAGGGAGGGGAGACAGAGAGGGGGAGGGACGGAGGGAGGGGAGACAGAGGGGGGAGAGGGACGGAGGAAGGGGAGACAGAGGGGGAGAGGGACGGAGGGAGGGGAGACAGAGAGGGGAGGGACGGAGGGAGGGGAGACAGAGGGGGAGAGGGACGGAGGGAGGGGGGAGAGGGACGGAGGGAGGGGAGACAGAGGGGGGAGAGGGACGGAGGGAGGGGATCGGCACTAAAACAGCGCGACGCTACACTTCAAGTGACACAAGCGCTTCAGGGGAAAATGTCAAAAAGACAACAAAGTTTGTTTAACTTTTTCAAAAACGCTGGCCAGTCGGATCCCAAACAAGCAAAAACCGTTTCTGCCGATCAAGACTGTGGAGACCACGGTGGGTGTTTTGGTTAATTTAATAGTCCGATGGATAATTGCTGCTTGTGAAAACGATTGTTGCAATGCATTGTATTTTATTTTTTTACATTTCTCAGCGATGAAGTGCATGTTCTAAAAAAAAAAATAAACATCGCTCCGATGTACACACAGCGTTGTTTAGGTGTTTTTAGTCAGAAAAGCTACGTAAGCAGTGTAATTTTTTTTTTTTGTTCCGTTACCTCCAACCGCCGTTTTACGTCGCCGGATCCCCCCCCCCCCTCTGCGCTCCGGAACCTCGCACTTTACAAATTAAGCACTGGTTATTATGCTTTCTGCACATTGCCTACTTGCTCTCACATTAATAAAGTCTAGGCCTATAGGTATTTATTTCCATCTGCTCATAAAATGTATTATAATCTTGTATGGGTGTGCTATTATGAATGGTGTCAGGTCTGTTTAAATAAAGTTCATAAAGAAAATGGATCGTAAAGACTTTATTTTTCTCTTCACAATCGATCAAGTAGCAAGTATTATGTCTGTGTTGAGATACAATAGCCTACATTATGTCTTTCTAGTGTGCATCGCCACGTGTCTCAGTTATTCTCCTCTCTTCTTATCCCAGTCATGTACCGATCACAAAGTTTAACTGTAAAACTTTCAGAACTGTCAAACTGACCGGAACATTTTCTGAATCACCAGTGACGTTTAACACCCGCCCAGCACTCATCAGAACAGAGACACTCCCTCCTCGGAGAAAACACACAGAATACAGAACAGAACCAGCTCGGTCCTCAGACACGTCTTTATCAAAACAAGATGAAAAAGTTCCTGTTGTTGCTTCTCTTCTGTCACGTCTCATCTCCAGGTAAGATCACATTTTAATTCTTTACTTTGATCTCAGCTCTGTGTTTAGTTTCTGTGTAGCTCTGGAACACAGCTGGAGTTTAGTTTCACTTTTACTTCACCTCCAGACTCTCATGTTTTAGATTAACTGAATCATACTGCCATAATATTTATGATAAAATAATGATATGCGTCTATTTATACTGAATGTATAAACCTTGTTTGTCCTGCAGTGAAACACTCACTCAAGTTTTTCTTCACTGGATCTTCTGGAGTCCCAAACTTGTCAGAGCGTGTGGTTGCTGCAGTGATGGATGAACTTCTGGTCGGTTACTGCAGCAACAAGAAAAAGATACTAGAACGGGAGTTGGTGAAAACATTTTTAAAAAACAATCCTCAGTATTGGGTAATGTACACTGCAGAGTGTTTTGAGGATCAGCCTGACTTCTTCAAAGCCTGGATTAATCAGATGAAGCAGAGCTTCAACCAAACTGGAGGTAATATTTCACTATTTACTGCTAAACTGTTACACATCTTAATTGTATATTAATGTGACCCAAACACATCAACACTTTGAGATAATGAAATTCAAAACATCAATACATAGTCACAATATCTTCACATACACAGGAAGAGGAAAAGCAGTAATACAAGACATCCTTTATTTCCTTCATTGACCTGTCAGATAATGAGACTGAGGGCTCTAACATCTGTCTGTATAATTCTTAAAATATTAAATAACTAAGATTTGATACTGTCTGGAATATTTGAAATTAACTTTATCAGCCTGTCTAGTTCTTAAAGTTTTCATCATGTAATCAGTAATTAATTATGAAATGAAGAGTTTTTATAACACATAATGTTTGTGGTCAAACATCTGAGACAATGAGCTTTTAGATCAGGGGAAACCCGGCTGTTTCCCATCATGCACTGGAGTTTTGCAGTCAGTGGAGAGAAACGAACTGACTCTAAAAACTGGAGCTGACCCACTTTGTCCTGTTGTTGTAATCCAAGAAGTAAAAGGTTGTGCAATAACGATGAGGCAGTGACACTGTCTATTATTATTGTTATTATTATTATTAGTAGTAGTAGTAGTAGTATTATGCATTATTATAATTACAGTCTCTGTCTCTCAGGTGTCCACATTCTCCAGAGTATGGCTGGCTGTGAGTGGGACGATGAGACTGGAGAGGTCAATGGTTTTATTCAGTTTGGTTATGATGGAGAAGACTTCCTAGTATTGGACCTGAAGACATCGACATGGATCGCTCTGAAACCAGAAGCTGACAACATCAAACAGAGATGGGATGCTGACATATCTAGAATAAAACGCAATGAGATTCTCCTCACTGAGATTTGTCCTGAATGGCTGAAGATGTATTTGAACTACAGCAAGAGCTCTCGGCACAGAAAAGGTAGAATCCCATTTCCTGATGTATTTTAATGAATACAACAATGTTCATACAGTCTGCTCAGACTGAACTGCCATTTTATTATCACTCCAATCAGTCTGACATCACCTTCTTTTTGGCCGTTTTCTGTGGTGGTAAGATTTGATCTAGCCCTCCTCAATCAGTAGAGACTGACAAGTTAGAGTGCTCTGAC
>NW_023396169.1:0-8591 GCF_008315115.2 Sander lucioperca | reverse complement strand
AGGCAAGGCAAGGCAAGGCAAGGCAAGGCAAGGCAAGGCAGCTTTATTTGTATAGCACATTTCAGCAACAGGGCAATTCAAAGTGCTTTACATGAAAACAGAATAAAAATTTTAAACAGTTAAAATACAAGAATAAAAGTTACAGTGCAGTATAAGAAATGAAACATTAAAGAGCAATTAAAACAGTTAAATATATAAAAGCAGATAAAATAGGAATTTCTCTTTATATGCTTATATAGATTCTTATACAGTGTCAACAATGCAACTTCAGTCTTTGTTTGTACTTAGTGTTCCATTTTTACCAATATGACAAACATCTCAAGCAGTCAGGTCCATATTTTTCCAACCATCTCACCCACAATGGGCCCAGATGCTTCGCACGGCTTTGAGCTTTCATTTCTCATAATAACAGAAGCTAGTATACTTTTTCCTTACAATGTGATCGTCACCACAAGGCTCGGTTCTTTTTCGGCAAACCTTGTAAAAACCCGGTACAGCCCTGCAGACAAAAACCTTTCAGTAGTCAAGAACTTGTTCTTAAACTATCTTATTTCCTTCTGCAGTCTGTCTCTAAATAGACAGGGACCCCCTTGGAGTATGTTAGTCTATTTGTATTTAGGCCTTCTGCCTAATTTTAGTTAGTTTTCTTCTTCTAACTCTTGATCAGCCCGACGTCTGACTCTTCTGTTATTCCCTTGCCATGCTGTGTCAGAGAATTAATCAGATATATGCCCGTTTCTGCAAGAGAATGTCACTTGTAATCATAAATCCATTTTTACCAATATGACAAACATCTCAAGCAGTTAGGTCCATATTTTTCCAACCATCTCACCCACAATGGGCCCAGATGCTTCGCACGGCTTTGAGCTTTCATTACTCATAATAACAGAAGCTAGTATACTTTTTTTCTTACAATGTGATCGTCACCACAAGGCTCGGTTCTTTTTTCGGCAAACCTTGTAAAAACCCGGTACAGCCCTGCAGACAAAAACCTTTCAGTAGTCAAGAACCTTTTCTTAAACTATCTTATTTCCTTCTGCAGTCTGTCTCTAAATAGACAGGGACCCCCTTGGAGTATGTTAGTCTATTTGTATTTAGGCCTTCTGCCTAATTTTAGTTAGTTTTCTTCTTCTAACTCTTGATCAGCCCGACGTCTGACTCTTCTGTTATTCCCTTGCCATGCTGTGTCAGAGAATTAATCAGATATATGCCCGTTTCTGTAAGAGAATGTCACTTGTAATATAACAAATGAACAGTTATTTAAAGAAAGGCAACATCAAATAGATAGGTCTTCAGCCTTGATTTAAAAGAACTGAGAGTTGCGGCAGACCTGCAGTTTTCTGGGAGTTTGTTCCAAATATGTGGAGCATAGAAACTAAACGCTGCTTCCCCCTGTTTAGTTCTGACTCTGGGGACAACAAGCAGACCTGTCCCAGACGACCTGAGAGGTCTGGGTGGGTCATACTGTACTAGCAGATCAGAAATGTATTTAGGCCCTAAACCGTTTAGTGATTTATAAACCAACAAAAATATTTTGAAATCAATTCTTTGAGGCACTGGAAGCCAGTGTAGAGACTTCAGTACTGGAGTGATGTGATCCACTTTCTTGGTCTTAGTGAGGACTCGAGCAGCAGCGTTCTGAATCAGCTGCAGCTGTCTGATTGATTTTTTAGGGAGACCTGTAAAGACTCCGTTACAGTAGTCTAGTCTACTGAAGATAAAAGCATGGATAAGTTTTTCCAAGTCCTGCTGAGACATAAGTCCTTTAACCCTTGATATATTTTTAAGGTGGTAATAGGCTGACTTTGTAATTGTCTTAATGTGGCTGTTAAAATTCAGGTCTGAGTCCATGACTACACCAAGATTTCTGGCTTTGTCTGTTGTTTTTAACATTATCGTTTGAAGCTGAGTGCTGACTTTCAATCGTTCCTCTTTTGCTCCAAAAACAACCACCTCAGTTTTTTCTTCATTTAATTTAAGAAAGTTCTGGCACATCCAGTCGTTAATTTTCTCAATGCACTTAGTCAGTTGTTGTATTGGACTATAGTCCCCTGGCGATAAGGTTATATACAGTTGTGTGTCATCCGCATAACTATGGTAGCTTATTTTGTTGTTTTCCATAATTTGAGCCAGTGGAAGCATGTAGATGTTAAACAGGAGAGGCCCCAGAACGGAGCCTTGGGGAACTCCGCACGTCATATTTGTATGCTCAGATGTATAATTCCCTATAGACACAAAGTAGTCCCTATTCTTTAAATAAGACTCAAACCACTTTAGTACTGAGCCCGAAATGCCAACCCAGTTTTCCAATCGGTCTAGTAATATGTCATGGTCGACCGTATCAAATGCAGCACTGAGATCAAGTAGTACCAAGACTGAAATTTTGCCACTATCTGTTTAAGTGGATGTCATTAAAGACTTTAACAAGAGCTGTCTCAGTGCTGTGGTGTGGTCGAAAACCCGACTGGAATGCATCAAAACTGTTGTTTAGTGACAAGAAAACGGTCAGTTGTTGAGAAACCGTTTTTTCAATGATTTTACTTAAAAATGGAAGGTTTGATATCGGCCTATAGTTGGTCATTAGTGACGTGTCTAGATTGTTCTTTTTTAAGAGTGGCTTAATGACTGCAGTTTTCAGGGCCTGTGGGAAGATACCTGAGAGAAGAGACGTGTTTACAATCTGTAGAAGATCTGGAGCCAAACAATTTGCAACATTTTTGAAAAGGCCCGTTGGTAGAATATCAAGGCAGCAGGAGGAGGTTTTCAGATGTTGTATAATGTCCTCCAGGTTTTTATAGTTAATCATATGAAATTGGGTCATATTGGAATCTGTTTTGCTTGGACACTGTGACAACACATACCCTGTACTCGATATGGAAGCACTGACTGTTTGTCTAATTTTCTGAATTTTGTCATTGAAGAAGGTGGCAAAATCATTGCAGGCCTTTGTGGATAAAAGTTCCGATGCTACTGGTACTGGAGGGTTTGTTAACCTATCGACAGTAGCAAACAAAGCACGTGAATTATTATTGTTTTTGGCAATAATGTCCGAGAAGAAGGACCGCCTTGCATTCCTCAGTTCCAAATTATAAATGCGAAGTCTCTCTTTAAAAGTGTTGTAGTGGACCTGGAGATTAGTTTTTCGCCACCTGCGTTCTGCTTTTCGACACTCTCTTTTTTCTGTTCTTACCAGTATGGCATTTCTCCATGGAGATCTTTTCTTATCAGAGACAGTTTTTACCTTAATGGGAGCAATGGTATCAATAACATTTGTAATTTTACAATTGAAATTGTCTACAAGCTCAGTGACTGAGACCCCTGAGAGGGCGGGTGTGGACGAGAAAAGCTGACTGAATGTTTCACTGGTGTTGTCAGTGATATACCGTTTTCTTATTAACTTTGTTTGGACACTTTTTTGCACAGAGATAGTGCCATTAAAGAAAACACAGGAATGATCAGAGAGAGCAGCATCGGTCACCACAACCTTGGAGATGTTCAAACCCTTCGAGATAATCAAGTCCAGAGTGTGCCCCTTGTTGTGTGTGGGCTCCGTCACATGCTGAGTCAGTCCATAGTTCTCAAAAATACAACACAGTTCTTTTGTCCCTCTATCCTGGGGGTTGTCAACATGAATGTTGAAATCACCAGCAATAACTACACAGTCAAAGTTAATACAGATTAAAGACAGCAGTCCACTAAAGTCGTCAAAGAAGGATGCACAGTATTTAGGTGGCCTGTAGATAATTAGAAATAAAGGTCGAGAGGGGGACCTTAACTGAAGAGCCACATATTCAAAAGAAGCAAAGTTTCCATAAGCTATTTGAGTACATTGGAACGAGTCGTTAAACAAAATGGCGACTCCACCTCCTTTCTTATTTGCTCTATTCTCACTCATAAAACTGAAGTTAGGGGGAGCTGACTCAATGAGAACAGCATCACTGTTATTATGGTCTAACCAGGTTTCAGTTAAAAACATAAAATCAAGATTGTGTTTACTAATAAAATCATTGATTAAAAATGATTTACCCGCCAAAGACCTGACGTTTAGTAAGGCTAGTGTTAGTGTGTTAAAATAGTTATCTGTCTCGTTTTTTGGGACAGGCTGTGGCTGACGAGGAATGGATGCTAAATTTGCTAAGTTGGCAGTTAAGTGCTTCTTGTTCTTACTTAGCGGAGTCACCATTCTTTTTCTATTACCTATCACAACATAGATTGACGAAGAATTGAATACACAGGGCCCAGGCTTGTCCTGGAAAGAGTCATGAGTGCCACTAGGCATGCAGCCTGGGCCCAGCACATATCAGTTAAAGCTTGTTTCATTCTGTACACAAGCATACTTATCAGTCTGTTGAGAAGGAGTTAGCTGCCGTCCTGGAGGGGGCAGAGGTGCCTGGCGTTTTACTTTCAGTGGTTGATGCTGGGGGCGAGTGATGGGAGAATGTAGTGGGGTAAACTTGGTTCCAGCATCTACCAGCTGCTCCATCCGGTCAGTAAACCCCAACATGTGGCAGGGGGACACAGGGGAAAGGGTGAGTGGGGAGAGCGATGGATCCTCAAAGGCGTCGGTGTTGGTACGGGGGTTTGAGGAGTGTTGGACGGGTGAAGGGGGTTGAGATTTCTCGTCTCCGCTCTGAGGTCCTCCATGGTCAAATCTTTGCTCAGGTGGGGGCTGTGGTGGATCACTGCCGCTCTTTGTTGTGTCTTCCTCTTGTTTTGTTTGTGTTGATTTATCTTGTCCTGTGACACAGCAGTGTGAAACTGGCTGCAGTAGTGTCTGATCATTGAGGACTGTGTTGGTTAAATGAAAACTAAAAGCATTTTCACAAATATGTGTATATGTTTTGACTGAAGTGTGTTATTTTGCAAACAATCTAGGAATTATGCAAATTGAGTGTGGTGTTTGGATAATTGTGATTCTTTGAAAAACAAACCCGTTTTCAAAATTGCGTGGACAATGAAAAACCTGTAAAGTAAATTCTCCAGTGTCAAATATGCTGAGTCAAAGTCTGTGGACTCTTTCAGAGTTATTACAACAACAGCAAGTGTAAGAAGCCGCCCCATTTTGCTCAGTGTTTTCAGAGTTAAAATACATAGTGTAAAAACGCCTCTGTGTTTGACTCTGGTCTGCAGTGTCAAAGTACAAGTACTCATCTAGAGTTATTACAACACCTGTGAGAGTAACAAGTCCGCTAGTGCTGGTGACGTCACGTGGAAAGCCCCGTATGAAGGTAAATATGGTGCAAAAAGGGAGAGCTTGTAGAATACAATGTGAGAACTTGCAGAACAAAAAATCTGAACTTGTATGTTAAAATTTGCACTTGTAAAAAATATTCACACACCTGTGATCTGAATTTGAAGTCATACAAAGAAAAAAAACACGAGAGCTTGTAAAAAAAATCTGAACTTGTAAATTGAAATTTGCACTTGTAGAAAATGTTCACACACCTGTATTCTGAATGTGAAGTTACAGAAAAAATATTCACAAATGTGTAGATTGATATTTACATGAACACAATGACAGCTGCAAACTTATAATGCAACATTTACTCGTATACTTTTTTTTTACTCTGGTTCATTTTCCATCACAACCACAACTCAGTGATTACAACCTCTCGAATCTGTCACTGCAACTTCACATATGTGCTCTCTCGCATCACAAAGTGGCCAATCTGCGCACCTCGACTTTCACAACACTCTTGACGATACATTTGGTGCAAAACTAATTTGTACCTGTGGACTTAGGCTGTGGAGCTCTGAGCTAACAGAACGGGAAAAGCCTTCTTATATACAGTCTATGGGAAAAGCAGGGTTTCTATCGCCAGATGAGGGACAACTCTGTGCGGCTTATTTATGTAGCATGGAAACTTGGTGGAATAGCATGCTAGCGTTAGCTAACTAGCAGCCAGCCCGCTTCTGAATACCTTTTGTCTAAACATTTTTAACAGTCAAACTAAAACACTGGCGGTGAGCTCCACGGCCTGCAGCCGCAGACGGACCGTCATCAGTGGGTAACAGGTGCCAAGTTTCGCATCCCTGCCGAGAATTGCATCCACTAGGGAAAATAATGATTTTATAAGGCAATGTACTGTTTAAAAACTAGGCAATATAGTAAATCTCTCTGTCATGTTCATCAATAATGATTAGGATTTTAGAAGGTTTAGAGAGACATCAATGTTTTATCAGACTCTGTAGTAGCATTTCCTTGCTACTTAGATGCAATTTTCGGCAGCAATGAATTCTGCAGAAATTATTGTTTCTGCCCAAGCGGGTGCAATTCTTAGCAGGGATGCACAACATCAGCAAAGCAAGCTCTGGTCATGGCCGGGGGATGGGCCGCTGCTACCGAATGTGGGGCTCTCCGTGTCCCGCTGGAGCTCCGACTGCAGGTCGAGGTCGGCAGCGAAGCTTTCTGGCAAAAGCAGTGTTGCTACGCTGGTCGATCCCCACTGATGACGGTCCGTCTGCGGCTGCAGGCCGTGGAGCTCACCGCCAGTGTTTTAGTTTGACTGTTAAAAAGTGTTTCGATAATTAAAAGGTATTTATTTAGAAGCGGGCTGGCTGCTAGTTAGCAAGCTAACGCTAGCATGCTATTCCACCAAGTTTCCATGCTACATAAATAAGCCAGACAGAGTTGTCCCTCATCTGGCGATAGAAACCCTGCTTTTCCCATAGACTGTATATAAGAAGGCTTTTCCCGTTCTGTTAGCTCAGAGCTCCACAGCCTAAGTCCACAGGTACAAATTAGTTTTGCACCAAATGTATCGTCAAGAGTGTTGTGAAAGTCGAGGTGCAGATTGGCCACTTTGTGATGCGAGAGAGCACATATGTGAAGTTGCAGTGACAGATTCGAGAGGTTGTAATCACTGAGTTGTGGTTGTGATGGAAAATGAACCAGAGTAAAAAAAAAAGTATACGAGTAAATGTTGCATTATAAGTTTGCAGCTGTCATTGTGTTCATGTAAATATCAATATACACATTTGTGAATATTTTTTCTGTAACTTCACATTCAGAATACAGGTGTGTGAACATTTTCTACAAGTGCAAATTTCAACTTACAAGTTCAGATTTTTTTTACAAGCTCTCATGTTTTTTTTCTTTGTATGACTTCAAATTCAGATCACATGTGTGTGAATATTTTTTACAAGTGCAAATTTTATTTTTACAAGTGCAAATTAAATTTTTACAAGTGCAAATTTTAACATACAAGTTCAGATTTTTTGTTCTGCAAGTTCTCACATCGTGCCGCCGCAGACGGCGTCATCAGTGGGACCGCGACAGCGTCAGCAACATGCTTTGCCAGGCGAAGCATCGACTGCCGACCTCGACCTGCAGTCGGAGCACCAGCGGGACACGGAGAGCCACACATGCGGTAGCAGCGGCCCCAGCCCTCGGCCATGACAGAGCTTGCTTTGCTGCTGATGTGTGCATCCCTGCTAAGATTGCACTGCTCGGGCAGAAGAAAATACATAATTCTGCAGAATTCATTGCTGCCGAAATTGCATCTATGGTAGCAAGAGAAATGCTATGACAGAGTCTGATAAACATGTGATGTCTCTCTAAACCTTCTGCAAATCAGAATCCCATTATTGATGACACAGACAAAGAGATTTACTATTGCCTAGTGTGTAATAACAGTACTTGCATCCCTAGTGGATGCACTTCTCGGCAGGATGCAAACATTTGGCCACCTGTTACCCACTGATGACGGTCGGGTCTGCGGCTGCAGGCCGTGAGCTCACCGCCCGTGTTTTATGTTGACGTTAAAATGTTAGACAATTAAAGGTATTATTTAGCAGCGGCTGGCTGCTAGTTAGCTAACGCTAGCAGGCTATTCCACCAAGTTTCCATGCTACCTAAATACGCCAGACAGAGTTGTCCCTCAGCTGGCGATTAGAAACCCTGCTTAACATAGGCTGCTAGATAGAAGGCTTTCTCCACAGTTCTGATTAGCTCAGAGCTCCACAAGCCTAAGTCCAACAGGTACAAATTAGTTTGCACGCACAGTGTATCGTCAAAGAGTGTTGTGAAAGTCGACGGTGCGCGAGAATGCGCACACTTTGGATGCGAAGAGAGCCCTCTGATGAAGTTGCAGTGACAGATTCAGAGGTTGTAGATCACTGAGTTGTGGTTGTGAGGACAAATGGAACCAGAGTAGTTAAAAAACAAGTTATACGAGTCATGTGTGCATTAGAAGTTTGCCGCTGTCATTGTGTTCAGTGTAAATATCAATCTCGCACATTTGTGAATATTTTTTCTGTAACGTCACATTCAGAATACAGGTGTGTGAACATTGTCTACAATGTGCAAAATATGTCAACTTACAAGTCAGATATTTTTTACAAGCTCTCAGTGTTTTTTTCTGTGTATGACGTCAATGTCAGACGCACGTGTGTGATATCGTTTTACAAGCTGCAAAGTAAATCTTTTTATCAAGTGCAAATTACAATTTTACAAGGCATTTAACACTGCAGTTTCAGATTTTTGTTCTGCAAGTTCATCACATGTAATCTAAACGATAGCTCATCCCTTTTGCACACTATTTACTTCATAGCCTCACACTGATACAAAAAATACATTTGCCAGTGATTAT
>NW_023396168.1:0-8655 GCF_008315115.2 Sander lucioperca | reverse complement strand
GGGGGGGGGGGGGGGGACAGGGAAGGGGAAAGAGAGGGGGGGGGGCAGGGGGGAAGGGGGAGGGGGGGGCTAGGTGGGGAGGGGGATGGTAGGGGGGGGGGGGGGGGATTTAAAAATATATTAATCGGGATAATGCTGAGAAAATATGGGATAGGGATAGGGGGGATTAATAAGGGGAGGAATATTAAGATGGGCGGGGGAGGAGATTTGGATGGGGATAGATTAATAGGGAATTGATTAGGGATGGGGGGGATGGGGGGGGGATTTACATGGGGGAGGGGGGATTGGGGGGGGGGAGATAAGATTTAGACTAATGGGGATTGGTGAGATAATTGATTGGGGGCTAAAGGGGATTAATTGGGGACTTAATTAATAAAGGGGGGATATATTTGGGACTGGGAGGGCTAGAGGGATTGATATTGATGGGGGGAATAAGGGGAGGGGGATATAGACGCAATGGATGGGATGATAATTCTAGTAAATTAAGTGGATAAATTTGGGGATGGGAATGATATGGGATAATGGTCTTTTAAGGGGATACTAAGGCGGATAAGGGGATTTTGGGTAAGGGGATGGAAGAGGAAATGATATTAAGGATTGATAGGGATATAATTGGGGGGGGAATCGGGAATTAAATTTGGGGGATTGAAAAGGGGGGGATGGTTAGAATATTAGGGGGGGGATGGGGGCAGAGTATTAATATACGGGGAGGATGATGGATTGAGGGATGGGGGGATTTTAAGGGGAGGATGGAGGGGGATGATGGGGGGGGGGGGGGGGGGCTGGGGGATTAAGATAGGGGGGGGAATAAGGGGGGAGAGGAATAGGGGATAGGATGATAAAGATAGATAGAGGTAATATAATGATAAATAAGGGGAGGAGGGATTAGACAGGGATGGGGGGGATATAATTGGGGATATGAGATAAGGGGGGGGGGGATTAGGTGCGGAGATAGTTATATGATATGGATAGGGGAGATATTGGATTGGATTATATATAAAGATAGGATGGGGGGGGAGATTAATGAATAGGGAATGGAAGGGGAATTGAGGGGGGTTGGATAGGTGGATAAGGGAGGATGATAAGGGAGGGGATTTTTTTTTTTTGGGGATGGCGGGGTTAGGGGGTGGAAGGGGGGGAGGGAATCATATAAGGCATAGATAGGGGGGGGGGGGGGGGTATATAAATTGGGGATGGGGGGGGAGGATGGGATTAGGGGGGGAATGGATAGGGGGGCGATTGGGGGGGATAATGGGGGATTTAGTGGATGGGAGGGGGATGGGGATGATAAGGGAAGGGAGGATAAAGGGTATATATGGGGGGGTATAAGGGGTAAATTGATAGATTAAGGGATTAGGAGATAAATAGGGAGGGGGATGGGGGGGTGGGGGGGGAGGGGTATGGGAAGGGGATAATATAAGGGTGGGTGGGGGGGGGATAAGTGGGGCGAAGAGGAGGAGGGGGAGGGGGGGAATGAAGGGGGGTTAGGGGGGGGGGATTATGGGATAATTGATGGGATGAAGGGGGCTTAGGGGGGGGAGATAATTGATGGGCGGATAAGGGGGGGGGGGGGGGGATGGGATGAAACTGAGGGGATATTGGGGGGGGAGGATGGATTAAATGGAGTGGTATAATAATGGGATAATGATTAATAGGATGGATTGGATTGGCTGAATACATAATGGGTGATCATATTTGATAGCTGGGGGGGGATGTAGATGAATAATGATAGGGGCTGGGGGGATATAGGATAAGAAATGGGGTGAAATTAGATAGAGTAGGGGGATGGATGGGGGAAGGGGGGATTTAAGTAGGATGATAAGGGGATGAATAAGATGGGGGGATAGGGGGGGGGAATAAGGGGGGGAAGGGGAAGGGACATTAGGATGATATGAGGAAGATTGTGAATACTAATTCGGAATAGGGAAGGGGGGGCGGGATAAGCGGGGGGATAAATGGGGGATTGGGGTGGATGGGATTATTGGGGATGGGGGAGGGATAGATGGATATAGATTTGGGGGGGTAGGGAATGGGGATGGGGATATGGGGGGGGGGGGGGGAGAATTTTTTTGTGGGGTGGATAAGGATAGAGGGGGGGAGGGGGGGATAAATATTGCATGGGGGATAATTATATTATTGGGAGATTGAGGGGGAATAGGGTGATGGCTGGCTTATAAGATTTGATAGGGGGGGGATAAAAGCTAAGGGGGGGTAGGGGGGATGGATTAGATAGGAGTGAGGGGGAGGGGAGGGGATGGGGGGGATAAGGGGTGGGATAATGGAGGGGATGGGGGGGATAAGGACTAATTACGGGGGGGAATGGATGATAGATATGATTAAGGGATAGGGGGGGGGGTGTGGGGGGTGGATGGGGAGGGCGCGTGGGGGGGGGATGAAGATTCTATAACTTGGGGGGGGGGGGGGGGTTAGGGGGATGGATAAGGCTAGGTGGGGGGGGGGGGGGGGGGAAGGAATAGAGGGGGGGGGATAGGGGGGGATGATTGTGGAGGGGGATAGGAGACATTAATTGATGGGGAATATTTATAGGAAGATAAATTTCTATTGGGGGAATGATTATCATTAAGATGGGGGAGGATGGGGATTTAGGGGGGGGGGGATAAGGGGGGGGAGTGGGATAGATAATGGGATATTAATGGGGGGGGGGGGATTAATACGACTAATTTTTGAGAATATGCGGGGGGGGGGGGGGAGGGGATGGGGGATAGGGTGGGGGGATGATATGGATATGGGGGGGGGGGGGCAATGATAACCGGAGGGGGATGAGATGGATAACGATGGGGGGGGGGGGATGGGGGAGGGGGATATAGGGGGTAAGGGGGGGAGATGGGGAGGGGACTGAGGGGATGATGGAACGGGGGAGGATGGGGGGGGATATATAGGGATTGGGGGATGATAATTGCAAACTAGCCACTGCTAGTGCCTCCTGCAGTTAGAACAGCCCCGCTACACATGCACATGCACGGTGCAAATGATTCATGGAAAGAATATGGACGAAGTTGAATGATTCAGTAGGCAGAGAAAAGGAGGTAATGAAAATAGAGCGAGACCTGTGGCCAATTGTAAAAGGGAGAAGTCATTTGTGACTGGTGGTGAGAGCTGGAGAAGAAGAAGAGACGTGAGAGGAAATGAAGGGACAAGAATAAGGATGAGAGGAAGGTGACAAGAAACCAGACTTCTGCCATTTTGGCAGACATAGTGCTAATATCCGATTGTGCATCTGGACAGGGACAGGATCAGGGTCAGTACAGAGAAGAACAATCAGTTTGGAGTTTAACTGAAGTCAAATCAAGATATTTACAAGTTCTGGCCAGTGGCCTACAACCCAGAACCCTTTGCTGTGAGGCAACACTGTACCACCCTCCTTCTACTCTAGTTTTGGCCTGTGACGCCAAAAATGGGGCAATGGCTACTGTGTGGTGAATGCAGTATTTCACTTATATTAAAAGGAATAGTTCAACATTTGAGAAATGTGCTTAACTCCTAGGTTGGAATCACTGATCTACGTCACAGTCATTTTACAAAGATGAAACCAGTTTACACATGCATAGTGAAAATGTGCCCAAAAGTTACCCTTTCTCACTCATTATACATCAACCCATGTGATTAATGCCAGATCCATTTCAAGTTACAATCACACAACATATCCTGCATCAGAACTGCAGACAACTCTGCAGATAAAACTTCGGCACCATAGCTAGCACACAGTTCATTGTAACTAGAGTGATTAGTGACTGAGTGATTCTTTTGCACTGCCTCCAACATGCCTGTCTAAATGTGAATCAAACTTTCCATGATGTTGCATGAATAGGGCTGCAGAAACTCAGCTGGTGACATCATCTTCATCATCTCACTGGAGATAGAGAGAGAGAGAGAGAGGAGAGGAGAGAGAGAGAGAGAGAGAGAGAGAGAGAGAGAAGAGAGAGAGAGAAGAGAGGAGAGAGAGAGAGAGAGAGAGAGAGACAGACAGACAGAGAGAGGCCCATCAGACTGAGGGCCTCTGCAATAGTGTGTGCACTGAAGGTAGAAGGAGGGAAGGGACCATGCGTGTGTGTGTGTGTGTGTGTGTGTGTGTGGCAGTGAAAAAGCGAGAAACCCACTGTCCACTTTACTTGCACAGCACCAAACAGCAGACAGACACAGTTTGCAACTAGCTGGTAAAAGAAATCGGAGCATTTAGCAGCTATAGAGACAGTTGCTGGGAAACAAACAGAGCTAAAAGGAGATACAGTTGTCGGGTGTGGTTCGGTAAAAAATAGTTCCTCCATGAAACTACTCACAACCAGGTCTGTGGATTATCTTGAGTAACCCATTCATGATTTCTGGAAAGAACCATTGCTGTTGAGTTTTTTTCAAATGTATTTTTAGCGCTTTGAGCACAACAAGCCCAGTTGCATTACATTTGAGAGAAGGCAACAATCTTTACTGCCAATATCTCAATGTGAGATAAATAGCACTACACAGATAATTGGGGTGATCTTTCCTTTTAATCCTCTAAAATACCTATCCTGAGTTGTAATTATTAAATATAATGTGGCTTTCTAATACAGTTTTTTTTTCCGATTGCTTAAAAAACAGGGACCGTTTTTTCAAAACACTACACACAATTAGCACAACCACACACCCAATCAGCGGAACACCTCAGACCCTAATTTATAAAAAACATATTTTGTTACCATATGAAACACACACGTTTCATACGACATAATTCTGTTTGAACCAGATACACACTGCTGTTGCTAACCTAAAACACTTTTAGCAATTGTACTTCTTAGTGATTAGAGTACTGTAAACAAAGTACACAGAGAAAGTGCAAATGTACAATAAGTTCAACAGACACCACACAAGACCAATGCTGCAGACTGAGGAAAATATAATTCATTTCTCTCCATATACCCAAATCAGTCAACATATCAACATGGAGAATCACAACAAAACATGTCACAGTTTTTATACAGCTAGTACAGTAGTGTGCATACCACTGTTAGCTCAGCAAACAACAGACAAACATAAAATAATGTATGCAGTACAGGTTACAATTACAGTAAAAAAATAAACAACAAACCAAAAAAAAAGATCCAATACAGTACAGAAAATACTAGACTTACCTGCTGCATTTTTATAGTGCTTAAACCTGATTGGTGTGTCTACAATTACAGTTTTTTCAAATTGCTAATACACAATTTTGCAAACTAGGCTGCTTTTATCAAAATACTTAACACAATTCACAAAACCACACACGCAAACTGCAAAATACCTCATATATCCTGCAAAATGATGCACTGCAACCAAAACTACATATAGCATTATCAAAATCAAATCTTCATTCATATTACCAGATTTTTTGTCTAACCAACTATACACTGTTGAGCATAATGAAAAGCACTCTCTTCTTTAGTATGCTTTGCCATAATACTAAAATAGTTCAAATTGTAGAAAATTCTTCAGATTGTTCACATGCACAGAAATATTTGCAGATACGCACACGTGCTGTTGAAACATTTATTACAGTTTTTCTTGATTGCTTTGACACAGCAGTCAACTCAAACTCCACATTTTACACACGTTTTGGCTCTAACCGTGCCAAAACATTTAAAATATGCCATCCATCCATTTTCGTCCGCTTATCCGGTAACGGGTCGCGGGGGTAGCAGCTCCAGCAGGGGACCCCAAACTTCCCTCTCCCGAGCCACATTAACCAACTCCGACTGGGGGATCCCGAGGCGTTCCCAGGCCAGGTTGGAGATATAATCCCTCCACCTAGTCCTGGGTCTTCCCCGAGGCCTCCTCCCAGCTGGACGTGCCTGGAACACCTCCCTAGGGAGGCGCCCAGGGGGCATCCTTACCAGATGCCCGAACCACCTCAACTGGCTCCTTTCGACGCGAAGGAGCAGCGGCTCTACTCCGAGCTCCTCACGGATGACTGAGCTTCTCACCCTATCTCTAAGGGAGACGCCAGCCACCCTCCTGAGGAAACCCATTTCGGCCGCTTGTACCCTGGATCTCGTTCTTTCGGTCATGACCCAGCCTTCATGACCATAGGTGAGGGTAGGAACGAAAACTGACCGGTAGATCGAGAGCTTTGCCTTCTGGCTCAGCTCTCTTTTCGTCACAACGGTGCGATAAATTGAATGTAATACCGCACCCGCTGCGCCGATTCTCCGACCAATCTCCCGCTCCATTGTCCCCTCACTCGCGAACAAGACCCCAAGGTACTTGAACTCCTTCACTTGGGGTAAGGACTCATTCCCTACCTGGAGAAAGCACTCCATCGGTTTCCTGCTGAGAACCATGGCCTCCGATTTAGAGGTGCTGATCCTCATCCCAGCCGCTTCACACTCGGCTGCGAACCGATCCAGTGAGTGCTGAAGGTCACAGGCCGATGATGCCATCAGGACCACATCATCCGCAAAAAGCAGCGATGAGATCCCCAGCTCACCAAACTGCAACCCCTCTCCACCCCGACTACGCCTCGATATCCTGTCCATAAATACTACAAACAGGATTGGTGACAAAGCGCAGCCCTGGCGGAGGCCAACCCTCACCTGAAACGAGTCCGACTTACTGCCGAGAACCCGGACACAGCTCTCGCTTTGGTCGTACAGAGATTGGATGGCCCTGAGAAGGGACCCCCTCACCCCATACTCCCGCAGCACCTCCCACAGTATCTCCCGGGGGACCCGGTCATACGCCTTCTCCAGATCCACAAAACACATGTAGACCGGTTGGGCATACTCCCAGGCTCCCTCCAGGATCCTTGCAAGAGTAAAGACCTGGTCCGTTGTTCCACGACCAGGACGGAATCCGCATTGTTCCTCTTCAACCTGAGGTTCGACTATCGACCGAACCCTCCTTTCCAGCACCTTGGAGTAGACTTTACCGGGGAGGCTGAGAAGTGTGATACCCCTGTAATTGGCACACACCCTCTGGTCCCCCTTTTTGAAAAGGGGAACCACCACCCCGGTCTGCCACTCCTTAGGCACCGTCCCCGACTTCCACGCAATGTTGAAGAGGCGTGTCAACCAAGACAACCCCTCCACACCCAGAGCTTTAAGCATTTCTGGACGGATCTCATCAATCCCTGAGGCTTTGCCACTGTGGAGTTGTTTAACTACCTCAGCAACTTCCACCAGGGAAATTGACGACAATCCCCCATCATCCTCCAGCTCTGCCTCTACCATAGAGGGCGTATTAGTCGGATTTAGGAGTTCCTCAAAGTGCTCCTTCCACCGCCCTATTACCTCCTCAGTTGAGGTCAACAGCGTCCCATCCTTACTGTACACAGCTTGGATGTTTCCCCGCTTCCCCCTCCTGAGGTGGCGAACGGTTTTCCAGAAGCACCTTGGTGCCGACCGAAAGTCCTTCTCCATGTCTTCTCCGAACTTCTCCCACACCCGCTGCTTTGCCTCTTTCACGGCAGAGGCTGCAGCCCTTCGGGCCCTTCGGTACCTTGCAACTGCCTCCGGAGTCCTCTGGGATAACATATCCCAGAAAGACTCCTTCTTCAGTCGGACGGCTTCCCTGACCACCGGTGTCCACCACGGTGTTCGTGGGTTTCCGCCCCTTGAGGCACCTAAGACCCTAAGACCACAGCTCCCCGCCGCAGCTTCAGCAATGGAAACTTTGAACATTGTCCACTCGGGTTCAATGCCCCCAGCCTCCACAGGGATGCACGAAAAGCTCCGCCGGAGGTGTGAGTTGAAAGTCTGTCGGACAGGGGCCTCCTCCAGACGTTCCCAGTTCACCCGCACTACCCGTTTGGGTTTACCAGGTCTGTCCAGAGTCTTCCCCCACCCTCTGACCCAACTCACCACCAGATGGTGATCAGTTGACAGCTCTGCCCCTCTCTTCACCCGAGTGTCCAAAACATACGGCCTCAGATCAGATGAAACGATTATAAAATCGATCATTGACCTTTGGCCTAGGGTGCTCTGGTACCAAGTACACTTATGAGCATCCCTATGTTCGAACATGGTGTTCGTTATAGACAATCCATGACTAGCACAGAAGTCCAACAACAAACAACCACTCTGGTTTAGATCAGGGAGGCCGTTCCTCCCAATCACGCCTCTCCATGTGTCTCCATCATTGCCCACGTGCGCGTTGAAGTCCCCCAGCAGAACTATGGAGTCCCCCACTGGAGCCCCATACAGGACTCCATTCAAGGTCTCCAAGAAGGCCGAATACTCCGAGCTCTTGTTTGGTGCATACGCACAAACAATAGTCAGAGTTTTCCCCCCCCACAACCTGCAGGCGTAGGGAGGCGACCCTCTCGTCCACCGGGGTAAACTCCAACGTAGCGGCGCTCAGCCGGGGGCTTGTGAGTATCCCCACACCCGCCCGGCGCCTCACACCCTGGGCAACTCCGGAGAAGAAAAGAGTCCAACCCCTATCCAGGAGTATGGTTCCAGAACCGAGACTGTGCGTAGAGGTAAGCCCCACCAGATCCAACTGGTAGCGCTCCACCTCCCGCACAAGTTCCGGTTCCTTCCCCCACAGAGAGGTGACGTTCCACGTCCCCAGAGCCAGCGTCTGCTGCCCGGGTCTGGTCCGTCGAGGCCCCTGACCTTCACTGCCACCCATGTGGCAGCGCACCCGACCCCAGCGGTTCCTCCCACAGGTGGTGGGCCCATGGGT
>NW_023396167.1:7500-8692 GCF_008315115.2 Sander lucioperca | reverse complement strand
TGTGTGTGTGTATATGTGTGTGTGTGTGCGTCTGTGTGTGTGTGTGTGTGTGTGTGTGTGTGTGTGTGTGTGTGTGTGTGCGTCTGTGTGTGTGTGTGTGTGTGTGTGTGTGTGTGTGTGTGTCTCTCTGTGTGTGTGTGTGTGTGTGTGTGTGTGTGTGGTGTGTGTGTGTGTGAGTGTGTGTGTGTGTGTGTGTGTGTGTGTGTGCGTCTCTGTGTGTGTGATGTGTGTGTGTGTGTGTGTGTGTGTGTGTGCGTCTGTGTGTGTGTGTGTGTGTGTGTGTGTGTGTGTGTGTGTGTCTCTGTGTGCGTGTGCGTGTGTGTGTGTGTGTGTGTGTGTGTGTCTCTGTGTGTGTGTGCGTCTGTGTGTGTGTGTGTGTGTGTGTGTGTGTGTGTGTCTCTGTGTGCGTGTGCGTGTGTGTGTGTGTGCGTCTGTGTGTGTGTGTGTGTGTGTGTGTGTGTGTGTGTGTGTGTGTCTCTGTGTGCGTCTGTGTGTGTGTGTGTGTGTGTGTGTGTGTCTCTGTGTGCGTGTGCGTGTGTGTGTGTGTGCGTGTGTGTGTGTGTGTGTGTGTGTGTGTGTGTGCGTCTCTGTGTGTGTATATATGTGTGTGTGTGTGTGTGTGTGTGTGCGTCTCTGTGTGTGTATATATGTGTGTGTGTGTGTGTGTGTGTCTGTGTGTGTGTCTCTGTGTGTGTGTATATATGTGTGTGTGTGTATATGTGTGTGTGTGTATGTCTGTGTGTGTGTGTGTGTGTGTGTGTGTGTGTGTGTGTGTGTGTGTGTGTGTGTGTGTGTGTGTGTGTGTGTGTGTGTGTGTGTGTGTGTGTGCGTCTCTGTGTGTGTGTGTGTGTGTGCGTCTCTGTGTGTGTGATGTGTGTGTGTGTGTGTGTGTGTGTGTGCGTCTGTGTGTGTGTGTGTGTGTGTGTGTGTGTGTCTCTGTGTGCGTGTGCGTGTGCGTGTGTGTGTGTGTGTGTGTGTGTGTGTGTGTGTGTGTGTGTGTGTGTGTGTGTGTGAGTGTGTGTGTGTGTGTGTGTGTGTGTGTGTGCGTCTCTGTGTGTGTGTGTGTGTGTGCGTCTCTGTGTGTGTGATGTGTGTGTGTGTGTGTGTGTGTGTGTGTGCGTCTGTGTGTGTGTGTGTGTGTGTGTGTGTGTGTGTGTCTCTGTGTGCGTCTGTGTGTGTGTGTGTGTGTGTG
>NW_023396166.1:0-8760 GCF_008315115.2 Sander lucioperca | reverse complement strand
AGGTAAATATGGTGCAAAAAGGGAGAGCTTGTAGAATACAATGTGAGAACTTGCAGAACAAAAATCTGAACTTGTATGTTAAAATTTGCACTTGTAAAAATTTTATTTGCACTTGTAAAAATAAAATTTGCACTTGTAAAAAATATTCACACACCTGTGATCTGAATTTGAAGTCATACAAAGAAAAAAAACATGAGAGCTTGTAAAAAAAATCTGAACTTGTAAGTTGAAATTTGCACTTGTAGAAAATGTTCACACACCTGTATTCTGAATGTGAAGTTACAGAAAAAATATTCACAAATGTGTAGATTGATATTTACATGAACACAATGACAGCTGCAAACTTATAATGCAACATTTACTCGTATACTTTTTTTTTACTGGTTCATTTTCCATCACAACCACAACTCAGTGATTACAACCTCTCGAATCTGTCACTGCAACTTCACATATGTGCTCTCTCGCATCACAAAGTGGCCAATCTGCGCACCTCGACTTTCACAACACTCTTGACAATACATTTGGTGCAAAACTAATTTGTACCTGTGGACTTAGGCTGTGGAGCTCTGAGCTAACAGAACGGGAAAAGCCTTCTTATATACAGTCTATGGGAAAAGCAGGGTTTCTATCGCCAGATGAGGGACAACTCTGTCTGGCTTATTTATGTAGCATGGAAACTTGGTGGAATAGCATGCTAGCGTTAGCTAACTAGCAGCCAGCCCGCTTCTGAATACCTTTTGTCTAAACATTTTTAACAGTCAAACTAAAACACTGGCGGTGAGCTCCACGGCCTGCAGCCGCAGACGGACCGTCATCAGTGGGTAACAGGTGCCAAGTTTCGCATCCCTGCCGAGAATTGCATCCACTAGGGAAAATAATGATTTTATAAGGCAATGTACTGTTTAAAAACTAGGCAATATAGTAAATCTCTCTGTCATGTTCATCAATAATGATTAGGATTTTAGAAGGTTTAGAGAGACATCAATGTTTTATCAGACTCTGTAGTAGCATTTCCTTGCTACTTAGATGCAATTTTCGGCAGCAATGAATTCTGCAGAAATTATTGTTTCTGCCCAAGCGGGTGCAATTCTTAGCAGGGATGCACAACATCAGCAAAGCAAGCTCTGGTCATGGCCTGGGGATGGGCCGCTGCTACCGGATGTGGGGCTCTCCGTGTCCCGCTGGAGCTCCGACTGCAGGTCGAGGTCGGCAGCGAAGCTTTCTGGCAAAAGCAGTGTTGCTACGCTGGTCGATCCCCACTGATGACGGTCCGTCTGCGGCTGCAGGCCGTGGAGCTCACCGCCAGTGTTTTAGTTTGACTGTTAAAAAGTGTTTAGATAATTAAAAGGTATTTATTTAGAAGCGGGCTGGCTGCTAGTTAGCAAGCTAACGCTAGCATTCTATTCCACCAAGTTTCCATGCTACATAAATAAGCCGGACAGAGTTGTCCCTCATCTGGCGATAGAAACCCTGCTTTTCCCATAGACTGTATATAAGAAGGCTTTTCCCGTTCTGTTAGCTCAGAGCTCCACAGCCTAAGTCCACAGGTACAAATTAGTTTTGCACCAAATGTATCGTCAAGAGTGTTGTGAAAGTCGAGGTGCGCAGATTGGCCACTTTGTGATGCGAGAGAGCACATATGTGAAGTTGCAGTGACAGATTCGAGAGGTTGTAATCACTGAGTTGTGGTTGTGATGGTAAATGAACCAGAGTAAAAAAAAAAGTATACGAGTAAATGTTGCATTATAAGTTTGCAGCTGTCATTGTGTTCATGTAAATATCAATATACACATTTGTGAATATTTTTTCTGTAACTTCACATTCAGAATACAGGTGTGTGAACATTTTCTACAAGTGCAAATTTCAACTTACAAGTTCAGATTTTTTTTACAAGCTCTCATGTTTTTTTTCTTTGTATGACTTCAAATTCAGATCACATGTGTGTGAATATTTTTTACAAGTGCAAATTTTATTTTTACAAGTGCAAATAAAATTTTTACAAGTGCAAATTTTAACATACAAGTTCAGATTTTTTGTTCTGCAAGTTCTCACATTGTATTCTACAAGCTCTCCCTTTTTGCACCATATTTACCTTCATACTCCTGTCCCTAACCTTCACCTACACATGGAGAAAGCTCAGTCCTCGACCACATGTTTGTTGAAATTAAACCTAAGCCCTAACAAAATATAATCACAGTTGTTATAAATAAACACAAAACTTAACTGTGGGATACGGTGTATAAGCATTGTGTGCTAATTAGGGCTGTCAGCATTAACGCGTTAATCGCGATGCGATTAAGGGCCGAGCATAACGCGTTAATTTTTTTTAATCGCATGCCACCATTTATTAATTTATTTTACACTTCACTCGGCTTCGCATCGTGCCCTTAGCTGTTCTAAAATCACTAGAATCTAGCTAGGCTACTATTTTGACCCTTTGCCGCACCTTTACTTATCATCAAGCTGCCATACTTCCTCTTAACACATGCTGCTGCAGGCTGCAGGCATGATGGAGAAAGACAGCAGCAATACAATTCTGAACGCCGCTTTTTATTTTCCAAAACTCCCGGACGGCTCAGTAGACAACTCGAAAGCCACATGCACATTGTGTAAAGCCGAATTAAAATATCACCGAAGCACGTCAAGCTTGAGCTACCACCTACGAGCTAAGCATAGTAGTACAGTTAACGTGACTCAGGTTGATGCTAGCAGGCTCAGGCAAAGCACTATTTTGGAGAGTGCTACTTGCTGACCTGTGGATGAAACCAAATCCCCAAAAATTACTACTGTGCTTGCAAAATGGGTGGCAACTAACTGCAGACCTGTCAGCATCGTAGAAGTAGAAGTCTCGGGTCTTAAAGACGTACTACGGTTGGCATGTTCTGAATTGTGCAATAATGACAGATTCACACATTTTTCTTTTGTTTACAGTAAATAAATAATAAACAATTACAAATCTTAAAGTCAAGTTCATAAAGCAACTTTCTTTGCATTTATTTGATTTCCAATCAAGATACACTGGTAAGAATTGCTTTCCATTGTTAATATGTACTTAAAAACAGTTCTGAAATGCAAAATAATAGAATTTTAATCATGTGATAAAACATGTGATTAATCGCGATTAACTATAGAAATTTGGTGATTAATTGCGATTAAGAAAAAATTAATTAGCCCTAGTGCTAATACTATTCTGAGGACTGAGTATTTATTGAGTGTTTCGCACTTTGTACGATACAAAAATATTTTCAAAAATAGGCAAATGCTTATTTTTGAGTGCTGTAGTACAACTAGCAGGAGACAAGTTGAGTTGAGGTAAGTTTGGAGACACTACCTTATTTAATCATTAAATTAATAAATATTTTTTGTTGTATCTCTTTTCGGTGTTGTAGTTTGTAGACAGTCCCTAAGCACTCGTCTTACTGCCGTCTCAACACCGGAACTAAACAGAGGTATGAATTAGTACAACTTTTATGCATTTCTTTCACATCTACTGCAGCCATATTCACTGTGTTCACTCGGAAGGAATCAGTTCACATGGCAAGGCACTTGTAATGACATCTCGAACATGTTAAGAGGCTAAAAGCACGTTTAAAACCTACCCGTTTCAGCCGCCTGGGTGCGAAAGCTAGCAGTAGCATAAGTCGTTGTCGGCAACACCGATTATTTTCGGGTTTTTTTGCTACTGACAGCACTACGTGACAACAAACAACATAGCTACGTGTTGAAATCGACCAGAATTCTCCTTTAAGACTACAAAAATCCCAGTGACCAATGGTCTCTGGAGTGACTGCAGACAACATGCTTTTTAACATTTGCTGTATCCCAGACAGCTTTTTTTTTTTTTTTTACAGTCACAGTGTATCTGTATTGTGGCTGTATGGTACTCTGAAATATCAGTTACATCAGTGATCAACTGATAAGAGATTAAAAATAATAATATTGCAGACCCTGTTACTCTTCCCGCAGGACAGCAAGTTTAAATGCGGTTAGAAGAAGCATGACAGAGAGAGTTATCACAGCATCAAAACAGATTCAGCAAGAGTCAGACCGATACAGCATTGGTCTAAAAAAAAAAAGTTGCACAGGAATGTGAAATAATATGTGCAATAATTTTCTTCACAGTCCGTGAACTATCAATAGTGGTCCAATCAAGTAGTAACTAAAGTAACTAAAATCTTGCTGAGAAGATAAATGTCTAAAGTCATTGAGATTATTGACATAGTATCGACGAGACCTTTGGAAAGCATGCAAGAAATTGATCGTAGCATGAGTATGTGTGTTTGTGGATGATAGGTTCTGGAACGATTTCTATATAGCGCTCAAGTGCTGAACTTTGGTACAATTTTTAGGACAATTTTCTGAACTTAACTTATTATTATATTATAAAGTGTATTTCTACTTTATAATACTTTATACTTCTAATCGACTATGTTTTGGAGGTGGCAGTAGCTCAGTCTGAGGGGATTTGGCTTGGGATCCAGAGGTTCGCGGTTCAAGTCCCCGTACAAACCAAGTACACAGTGTGGACTGGTAGCTGGAGAAGTGCCAGTGCCCTTGAGCAAGGCACCGGACCCCCACCTGCTCGGGGCACCTGTCCATTGGCAGACCCCTTGCTCTGACATCTCTCCAATAATGTATGTTTATAAGTCCTGTTTGGGCATGCATTTTGGGCCTATGTGTAAGAAATATCAATCCCCTTGGGGATCAACAAAGCATGTCTTCTTCTTCTTCTTCTTCTTCTTCTTCTTCCTCCTCTTCTTGATCAAATATTGTACATTTTACTCCACTACAGTTACTTCATAGCTTCAGTTACTTTGCAGTTTTAGATTTTTAATAGAAAATATTAAGTACCTGAGAAATTATGATACATTATTATAGATTAAGCTACCAGGCAGTACAGGTGTATAAAATAATTAAAATTACCCCTACCTTTACAAGCTTCAACAGTAAAGTAATGAACATTGAATATCAATGCATCACTAATTATAATCCAATGATATATATATATATATATATATATATTTGAAATTGGCCCCCTGCATAATGAACACTTATTGTCACAGTTGGTACTTTAACTATATTCTGATGCTTATGGTTTAGTACTTTTACTTAACTGGATGCATAACTTGTAACAGACTATGTTTCACACTGTAGTGTTTCTACTTAAACATGTTAAGGTCTGAATACTAATAATTCTTCCACCACTGCCTGTGTCTTGTCTTAGGGCCTGCCATATTACCCTCTTGTTTTGTTTCTACATCTTTGCACCTCAAACCAATTATTAAGCTCCACATGGCTGCTTTTAGTATTAAAGAGCAAAAAGGTGTGACGTGTTCACAGCCAGCTAATTCTGTAAACAGTCACACTGCGAATTTAAATCAGTATACCATTCAACCTTGCAATAACATAACATGTTCTCCTGACACAGCCAGCAGAGCAAACTGTGCTGCTCTGAGTCAGCACAAGATGGCAGTATGGAATCACATTTCACCATCAAGTCCACTGCAGTGCCAAGGAGCCACACCGTGAAGCAAAGCATAAGAGCAATGAGATTTACTCAAGTGTTGACGCACTGAGAAAGTATCAGCTGTCATCACAATTGATTGACAATCCCCCTTTAATGTTCTAAGAGGATTACATGTGTGAGACTCGTCTGTGTGTGTGTTCTCGTTCAGCTGTTGTTACATTTCCAATGTTCCTCTCCTGAGGGAGCTGCAGGTTACAGTCACAGGAAGAAACATGATGCAGAAAAATGATGCTCATTAAAATGAGGGTCGGCTCGGGTGATGGGATTGTTTGAGTAGATTACAAGCTGCAATGTTGACAAAACATAATGAACTGATAAGACTATAAGATTGATCAACTAATTGATTGATTTTGTTAACATGTAATTTGAGCTGTTTTCTGTTTCCTGATATAATAAAGGGGCCATATAAGGCATTCAGAACTTAAATTTAGCAGTAAACTATGTACATGTATTACAACGTTACATAAAACTCTCTTATGTTGTACTAAGGTTTCAGGAAGTCCATGGGATACTTGAGGGGCTTTCAAAGGCTCCATACAAAGTAAAGAAATATAAATTCTACATTATTTAACTTGAGTTTAGGTTGATGCATATACATGTTCCAGTGTGGTTTGATTAGCCAAATCACAAGAGTTAAGTGTGATTTATGGTTCTGTGGGGGCTCCACGCAGAGCTTACGCTGTAGCCTACATAAGTGGCCTGAAGGTTTGTACTTGTGCGCTGGTGTCTGCGTCGTTCTAGCATATCTCTTTAAGAGAATAACAAGGGCAGCATATGTGTCTGCTGGGCAGTGTGTGGTAGAGCGAGTGAGAGAGTGACGGGAATTATGACTCTGGAGGCAGAGACAGAGAAAGAAAGTGTCTCCTCTGTGCTTTCTGACCACAGTCGGAAATCTGTAGCAGGAAAAGTTATCCCTCTCCTTTATTTCATGTTGTTTACGGAGAAGTTGAACCCAGAAGAGAGGGAAATGCAACGCTACCAAGCCACGGCCAAACAGACCAATCACAGTTGTGTACATTCTTTGAGAGGTGTACATCAGGCCACGGCGTAGAGTATGACGTAGGGTAGAGCGTAGGGTTACGACCTAGGGTACAGCGGTGGGTACGGCATAGGGTACGGTGTAGGGTACAGCTATGAAGGTAAATATGGTGCAAAAAGGGAGAGCTTGTAGAATACAATGTGAGAACTTGCAGAACAAAAAATCTGAACTTGTATGTTAAAATTTGCACTTGTAAAAATTTTATTTGCACTTGTAAAAATTTTATTTGCACTTGTAAAAAATATTCACACACCTGTGATCTGAATTTGAAGTCATACAAAGAAAAAAAACATGAGAGCTTGTAAAAAAAATCTGAACTTGTAAGTTGAAATTTGCACTTGTAGAAAATGTTCACACACCTGTATTCTGAATGTGAAGTTACAGAAAAAATATTCACAAATGTGTAGATTGATATTTACATGAACACAATGACAGCTGCAAACTTATAATGCAACATTTACTCGTATACTTTTTTTTTACTGGTTCATTTTCCATCACAACCACAACTCAGTGATTACAACCTCTCGAATCTGTCACTGCAACTTCACATATGTGCTCTCTCGCATCACAAAGTGGCCAATCTGCGCACCTCGACTTTCACAACACTCTTGACGATACATTTGGTGCAAAACTAATTTGTACCTGTGGACTTAGGCTGTGGAGCTCTGAGCTAACAGAACGGGAAAAGCCTTCTTATATACAGTCTATGGGAAAAGCAGGGTTTCTATCGCCAGATGAGGGACAACTCTGTGCGGCTTATTTATGTAGCATGGAAACTTGGTGGAATAGCATGCTAGCACTAGCTAACTAGCAGCCAGCCCGCTTCTGAATACCTTTTGTCTAAACATTTTTAACAGTCAAACTAAAACACTGGCGGTGAGCTCCACGGCCTGCAGCCGCAGACGGACCGTCATCAGTGGGTAACAGGTGCCAAGTTTCGCATCCCTGCCGAGAATTGCATCCACTAGGGAAAATAATGATTTTATAAGGCAATGTACTGTTTAAAAACTAGGCAATATAGTAAATCTCTTTGTCATGTTCATCAATAATGATTAGGATTTTAGAAGGTTTAGAGAGACATCAATGTTTTATCAGACTCTGTAGTAGCATTTCCTTGCTACTTAGATGCAATTTTCGGCAGCAATGAATTCTGCAGAAATTATTGTTTCTGCCCAAGCGGGTGCAATTCTTAGCAGGGATGCACAACATCAGCAAAGCAAGCTCTGGTCATGGCCGGGGGATGGGCCGCTGCTACCGAATGTGGGGCTCTCCGTGTCCCGCTGGAGCTCCGACTGCAGGTCGAGGTCGGCAGCGAAGCTTTCTGGCAAAAGCAGTGTTGCTACGCTGGTCGATCCCCACTGATGACGGTCCGTCTGCGGCTGCAGGCCGTGGAGCTCACCGCCAGTGTTTTAGTTTGACTGTTAAAAAGTGTTTAGATAATTAAAAGGTATTTATTTAGAAGCGGGCTGGCTGCTAGTTAGCAAGCTAACGCTAGCATTCTATTCCACCAAGTTTCCATGCTACATAAATAAGCCGCACAGAGTTGTCCCTCATCTGGCGATAGAAACCCTGCTTTTCCCATAGACTGTATATAAGAAGGCTTTTCCCGTTCTGTTAGCTCAGAGCTCCACAGCCTAAGTCCACAGGTACAAATTAGTTTTGCACCAAATGTATCGTCAAGAGTGTTGTGAAAGTCGAGGTGCGCAGATTGGCCACTTTGTGATGCGAGAGAGCACATATGTGAAGTTGCAGTGACAGATTCGAGAGGTTGTAATCACTGAGTTGTGGTTGTGATGGAAAATGAACCAGTAAAAAAAAAGTATACGAGTAAATGTTGCATTATAAGTTTGCAGCTGTCATTGTGTTCATGTAAATATCAATCTACACATTTGTGAATATTTTTTCTGTAACTTCACATTCAGAATACAGGTGTGTGAACATTTTCTACAAGTGCAAATTTCAACTTACAAGTTCAGATTTTTTTTACAAGCTCTCATGTTTTTTTTCTTTGTATGACTTCAAATTCAGATCACATGTGTGTGAATATTTTTTACAAGTGCAAATTTTATTTTTACAAGTGCAAATTAAATTTTTACAAGTGCAAATTTTAACATACAAGTTCAGATTTTTTGTTCTGCAAGTTCTCACATTGTATTCTACAAGCTCTCCCTTTTTGCACCATATTTACCTCATA
>NW_023396165.1:0-8859 GCF_008315115.2 Sander lucioperca | reverse complement strand
GAAATAATTTACCTATTTGTCAGGGGTGAATGTCTGTCTACATTTGTAAAATGATACATTTATGGTAGAATCAAATGTTGTTTGTCTTGTGTATTGCGTTATCTACAACACATGAGTGTAATAAGGTAAAGGTAGTACAGGAGAGATACTTGGATTTCTCTTCAGTAAAATTAAAGAGTATACGTATATATCAGGGGAAAATGTGTATATACATCGGTATCGGCATCGGCCAAAGTTAGTTTGAAAATATCGGCATATCGAATATCAGCCAAAATCCGAAAATCGTGCATCCCCAGCGTGGACATACCTACGTCGGACCCTACACCGTAGCCTGACTTGCACCTCTCAAAACATGTAACTACACGTTGCGGCAACGTCAACAACTGTGACTGGTCTGCTCGGCCGTGTCTTGGTAGTATCGCATTTCCAAATTCTACCTCTCCATAAACAACTTCTCCCACTATGCCTCTAGATTCAGTACTCACTTCGAAACTAATCACCGTCACTCTCTCACTCGCTCTACCACACACTCCCCACACACACACACACACACACACACACACACACACACACACACATGCCGGCTCTGCTATTCTCTTAAAGCAACACCAAAGCACTTTTCCTCTTCGGTCCCACTACAGGTTGGAAGCAGAATTGTCCATTACCGTTCTCATTCGAACTACAGATCCGCTTCTTCTGATCTGGCAAACTTGCATAGTGCGGTTATAGCCAATATAGGGTTGCAAAGCGAATGCAGAAGTGCCGTTCACCCGTTACAAGTTGATGAACCACTGAAACGATTTTGGAAACATCATTTTAAGGTACAAAACAATCTTTGGTGTTGCTTTAAAGAGAAACGCTAGAATGACGCAGACACCAGCGCACAAGTATAAACCTCAGGCCGCTTACGTAGGCTATGGCGAAAGCTCTGCGTAAAGCCCCCGCTGAAGCGTAAATCTGCCTATAGTTTTGCCGTCTACATCACTAAGACGCACGAGAGAGAGAGAGAGATAGTTTGGGTTTAATAGTTGCCATTTTGCAAAAAAATTGGTTCAGTGTCACATGCTACTTATTAAGCATCACAGCTCACTAATGCAACAACCATGAATGAACTGTATAACTGAAAACCTTAGGAACCACAACCTTCCACACTCAAGACAACGGAAAAACAGCCGTGCTGCACTTGAGTTTGTCAACGTGATTGCAACTTAATGAAGTGACAGAGTTGGTCTTGGCTGGACTTAGACAGATCTGTTAAAATGGTTTAGAGAGGAGAGGAGAGTAACGGAGGTAGCAGGGAAGAAGAGAAGGGAAAAGCTAAAATACAATTCGGTATGAACGCCATAAAGATGAGAGGAAGAGATAGAGAGAGGGAGCAGAGGTTGCAGTAGAAGGACGAGGCCCTGGGTTAGACACTGCATCTCATCCCTTCCCCCCCCTTTTTTTTGAGTGAGGCTAAGGAGACTCGATCTGGATCTGTGCACGTCATTAAGGCAGCAACACACACACCCCTGGGGCTACACAGGCACCAGCAAGTCTGTTTTTGAAGTGTGTGTGTGTGTGTGTGTGTGTGTGTGTGTGTGTGTGTGTGTGTGTGTGTGTGTGTGTGTGTGTGTGTTTTGAGTTTAATGAACTGATAACAGCAATTGTGACTATAGCATTACGCTTTACATTGCATACAACATTGAATAAATAAACTATTAAATTCCCCAAAGTAAAATATTACAGTTTAACATGTATCTAACTTAAATTATAATCAATTGATAATACAATAATAATGAATGACATGGTATCTTCTCTGTAGCATTTGCGTTACTAAATGAGAGTTTAGTTTTCTAAGCCATTATTTGCGGTGAACAACTACGGCGCTAGGCAACGACATTTTCAGCTCAATAAACATAACTGGCTGGACGCAGTGGGTGAGTGACTTGATCAGAGGGTGCTGCCTGATGATGGGAACTGTCTGTGGAGGCAGAGATGGCATTCACTCTGTAGTTTTACTCAGCAGTTTGTAATGCCGAGCGAGCTGTGTACAGCAGTGTGAAGAAATCCTTATCCCTCCTGTTGTCCTCGGGTTAAATTTGACCCATTTTCAAAAAGTTTCTATATCAGAAATTTGGGTTTTCTTTCAACCAAATTTTCATAAAAAATGTAACGTGGATGGTTCCCTGCAATGCTCTTCACAAGTAAAATGAATGATGAGTTCACTACTTTCATTGAATTTGGGTGTTTTATTCAATTTTATAGCATTTGGAGAAAAAAAATTGATAAAAGAACGTTGAAAAAAGTGACAAAAGTGTCGAAAAAAGATTCTAAAATGTGGGATGAAAAAACACAAAAACGCGAAAAAAAAAAAGCGAAAAACTGCGAAAAAGACAACCAAAACATTGAAAAAACTGTTTTCATTTTAAATTTTGACCCAGAAAAACCAAAAGTTGCACAGTCGACGGGAAGACAACACAAGGGTTGAGACACAGACACAGTCGGAGTGCAACAAAAGTAGCAAACATTCCTGAAGGAGGTGGACAAAATGTTCACTGCTACTGTAACAAGATGTTATCCGTGAACATGTTGCAAATACATTCACTGTAATATGATAATCTTGGGACTTTACAGATACGTTTTAATATCTTAATTTAAAAAAAGAGGCATTACTTTTCCTGTGGCAGATAAGGATACATTTTTGTTTGTGTGTGTGTGTGTGTGTGTGTGTGTGTGTGTGTGTGTGTGTGTGTGTGTGTGTGTGTGTGTGTGTGTGTGTGTGTGTGTGTATATAGATGATTCCCATGCTTCAAGAAGTTATGATGTGATTTAGTGCAGGTCATTTGCCATTATGAGTTGTTTCCATGCCCAAATGACTGTATGTCCAGCCCCTTCTGTGTTGTGTGTATATACAGCTGTTTGGCACTGCCTTCCCCCATTTCCTCACTAAACATCAAGCATTAATGTAGCCTGTTACATTGATTCTATCATAACCAGCTACAGGTCCAAAATGCTATGCTGTTCATCTATTTGTTAGACCCTCAGAGAGCCACTGGAGAAAATTGTTTGTGAGGAGGCAATATCGTTTTATCTTTAATTCTTAAGAGATTATCTCTCTTAAGTATTTTAAGAAAAATTAACATCTTTGGGAGTCAGAGTTTATTTATCCAGCTCTTGAAGCTAACTAATTAGACAGTCAACAGTGTGTGTGTGTGTGTGTGTGTGTGTGTGTGTGTGTGTGTGTGTGTGTGTGTGTGTGTGTGTGTGTGTGTGTGTGTGTGTGTGTGTGTGTGTGTGTGTGTGTGTGTGTGTGTGTGTGTGTGTGTGTGTGTGTGTGTGTGTGCGTGCGTGTCACTATGTCAAATACATCTTCATTCTTGCATAATCTGATGTATTTTTTTCTGTGTGTATGTGAATCCAGGCAACAAGTCTTTTTTATTCAAATACTAATCTGTGCTGTGTTTTATACACTCAGCAGAACATTTAGTAACCTTCCGTCAGAAGAACACTTTGTCTTCACTCACTGGTTTTACTATGAACCTCTTGTCAGATGTTTTTGTATCCATGGACTTCACCGGACTTAAACGTTTGGCTCTGTTCATACCAACTGCCAATAGAAGCAATTAATACAAATATCTGGAAGGACGCAGACAGTTCCCTTTTAGTAACCTGCTCTGTGTCGCATATATTTAATGCCACACAAATAAAAAACACATAAATGCGTCCGCAAGACTCTTATCTCTCTGGCGATGATAGTATTTTGCCGTTTGGACTCACGGTTTTTGAATTACAGAAGGAACTTCAGAGGTACAATAAACATTAAATATACAGTTTTGACCTATCAAACATATTGTTTCCCCCTCTCTTCTCTACTCCCTAACTGCACCAATCACCATATGCCACACACACACACACACACACACACACACACACACACAAACTCTTCCTATAATCGATAATAGACTCTTTACTGTTGGCTGTGTTGTCCTCTCTTTGCAGGACATGTCAAACAGCAGAGTAAAGGTAGCTCAGATCAGCTGTTACTAATTATATTAACTATATACCTGTGGTGACGATGGCCTTTACTCAACCATTGTATTTACTCTCTCTCACACACTTAAGCCAGTGTTATTGGGATGTGCACCAAGTAGTAGGCACACTGTCAAAATGTCTTGCGGAATTTTCTAGTTTTCATTATTATTACTCTAGACTCTTTCACTTTGAGAATAATACACCTCTAAAAACACTGAACATGATGCAAGCAGTTGCAGATGTATGGCAGTGCAGTGATGGCTGCAGGATTGCAATAGGATGATCCCATCTGTCCTGTGGGAAGCAACGTCTCCCAGCTGCCTATTTTGGATGGTTGAATGAGAACTGGAAATCAGAATAGTTACGACTCATCCCATTGACACACACTGCAGGAAGCGCACACTCGACCTGCAGGGCCTCGGAACAGGATGGAGGCACCCACAATGCACTAGGAGGATGGTGGGGGTTGTTGGGGCCTCAGGGTGCTGACAGGGGCTACCGTTTCACCGGACACAGTCCACCTGTTTTTGTGTGTGTGTGTGTGTGTGTGTGTGTGTGTGTGTGTGTGTGTGTGTGTGTGTGTGTGTGTGTGTGTGTGTGTGTGTGTTGTCCCTGAACAGTCTGTTGCAACCAGAGGGATGGACTATACAAGGGTATAAAGGGGACAAAATTGGGGAGAAATTATCAACATCTGTGACCATGATGAAGGTTTTCCTGGCATTAGCATGTAGCTACATGTAGCAGTATGTAATGTAAGCCTTGCAGTAGTGTGCCTGGAGCAGATGACCATATGTAAAAGGTATGACGTCACCCCAGGCCGAGAGTAGAAATAATTGTTGTGTGAAATCTGAGGTTTTAGCTCACAGGGATTTCTTTTCCAAATGTTTACCTCATTATTTGAAGCTTGGGCCTCGTTTAATAAGAACATCTGACATTGTAAATAGAAATGCCCCGATCACGTTTTTAGCCGCTGATACGATAGTTGATCAGCAATTAGCCGACTGACAAGCAAAGAAAACAGGCTACACCCTTCGACAGCCGCGATAGCTGCACCTGATTGGACACTTCACGTGGGGCTGTCTGCTTCTGTATTTCAAAACAGACCATCATGGCGGCTCGTTTGGAAAACTTATTTCACGAAAATAGTTCACCGAGGTGTATTTCAAAAAACATTTTATGCAAGAAATGTCTTCATTTCAAGTCGACAAGTTTAAAAGATTTTCGTAAGCTTTTGAGAGTCCGTGAGGCGCGCTGCTGCTCCTTATTGCATGAAGTAGCCTGGGTTCTACTTTATGCAAATGGGGAGCCAGCAACTCGACGCCCCGCTTCTCCAAAGTCCCCGCAACTCTACCAGAATGCATGCACAGCTGCTCACATAAACAATGAATGGGAAGCAGGGAAATTATGCTTCATGGTGGACACGCACCACTATGCGAACCTGATTCCCTTTGCCAGCCAATTTAACCGGGAGCAAGACTTTGTCAGGGGGAACCGAAACTCGCAGCAACAGTGACAACAGTGGCCTCCAGGCTCCTTCCCAACCCTCTTCATGTTGCTCCAGTACAAAGCTCCTTGCATTCTTTTTGCCCTTTGACAGAATAGCTCAGAGACAAGGGTGGACCAGTGCAGAGAGGGTGGACAAGGTCCATGAGCGACTGAGAGGCTCTGCCATCTGCTTCATCTTTTACCTGACGAAATATGTAAGAGAAGACTATGGTCTTCTCACTGAACAGTTGATTTCGTGGTATGGTCAGTCTGATCCATCAGCTGCTGCTGACGTAGCCCTCCCAAGCTGGGCATGGCAACGCAGGAGTTCTCCCACATGACTGCAGAGTTCCCCCAGTCCAGTAGGCTGCTTCTGATCGTCAAGCCCATCTTCCAATCAAAGGGGTGCCTGCTATGACTGTGGAGAAACTGGCCAAAAGTAATCTAAGAAGTAAAAGTAGTCTTCCAACACATGGACGGCATGGGCTGAAGCTCAAACCATCCAAGAGCCACCTGCTGAAGGATGAGGTCCTGGTCCTTGGCCATGTGGTCAATGGACAAGGTAACAGTCCAAACTCAGTACTCCTCCAGGACATCTAAGACTGGAACTGGACCACAAACCTACAACAGCTTCAAGCATTTCTTAGGCTCTGTAACTACTCTGCTTCGTGAAGGCATTCTCAGAGATCTGCAGTCCATTGAATGAGCTTCGAAGGACAGATGTGGAATTCCAGTGAGGTGAGTCATAGCAACAAGCCTTTCACGAACTCTGAAGGGCAGCTGGCAAGATGGCTGGAGGAACAGAGTCAATATAACTTTCAGATTGACCACAGGGCAGGACTATGGCATGGCAATGCTGATGCATTATCATGGAAACCACAAAGTCCCAAAGTGACTGCTACTAGGCGGGCAGGGATCTTGGCTCACTACCCTGCTATGGATGCTTATACTGCCAGAAACTGCACTAACAGGGGTCCCGGTTTGGAGATGTGGATGATGTGGTGCCACTAGTCAACAGACGAACAGTAGCAAGTGGAAGCATTCCACCAGCTTCATGTTCTAGTTCTGACTCACATTGTGATGGAGAAAGCCAAGGGGACAAACCATAGATAACAGCAGCACAGCAATAAAAAAAGTAATAATGCAAAAGGTTCCTTTATCATAGCATGTAATCAGTAAAAAATCTCACACAAAAGGAATCTTTAAATTTTTTGTCGTTGTTGGAATAACAGAAATAGAATCGGAAGTTAGCAGTTTGCTAGGTAGTGAGTTGCAATAGTGGCTGTATTTGACACACTATTAACCCCGTAAGGCCGACAATGTCCTATATGACAGCAAACTACACTTTTTCATATTCAGTATCTTCAGATCAATGCATGTAGAGACATTTTTTCTATTTTTTTAAGCAGAGAGATGCAACGTTTCAACAAGGTCTTCCGTGAAATCATAGGCCTTCCAGAAGCTTTGTAATGTGCATTGTACGTGGGAAATTATTAATATGGATGCTCAGAGTGTTAATGTGTTTAATGTAGATCACACAAATTTGATGGCCAGTGGGGCTGACAGCCCGTAGCACCACGACAGCGTCATTTCATATCTCAGATATGACTGACGGTACAGATCCATTTGACCGTGCGACGCTTCTGTCGCGCCGCGCTCCACTCTATTCCTATGGGTGACGTCAAGCGACTTCAACGTGCACGCGCCAATCCAGTAGAAGTAGACAAAAATCTTTTAAACTGATCTTTGTCGATCTGAAATAAAGACAGATTCAGCAACTGCATGGCCTATTTCTTTTCAGAAACACGTTTCGGTGAACTATTTTCGTAAAATACTAGATCGTATTCTCAACGAGCCGCCATGACACTCTGTTGAAATTCTCGAGAAGCCAAACCCACGTCAGGCGTTCGTCCAATCAGCTACCGGTCAAGGGCATGGAGCATCAACCATGGATGTATGACGTTGCACGCTTCAGTCGTGTCGGACAAATGGATCTGTACCGTGACTGTCTGGCGTGGCACCAACAGTCAGCAAGAAGAGCGAAGAGGTGGGATTGTGTTATCATCGCTAGCTAACTTGAAAAATGATCGAAGTGGATTTTATACTCGGGCATAGGTTTGAACCCTTTGGAGGAGAAACTGGAATTAAAACGCTTTGGTGCCCACCAGCCTCGGGATATTGTCGTCACTCAAACTGCTGGTAAAAGTAACCGCGGTTTAACACGGAGTAATTAGCTTATAAAATAAATAAAAGTCAAGTTTGCCCAGAGGAAGAACTGCTGCGGCGCCTTTCTCTTCAGTGAGCACTCAGCCTTGGTGAGTAAAAACCCATGTTATCATCCTGCCTTGGTGGTGCTGGTCCGTATGTTGATCATGTTGTGTTGGATCGATTGATATTAGCTGCGTTAGATGGTGACGAGTGTGTACATGCTCGGTTGTTGTCATAGAATGGATCTGTATGCATCGCCCCATAACGTTAACTTTTCCTGGCTAAACTCGAACATTACTACCATGTAGGGATCGGACCGGACTAGAACGCAAATTTTGGTTCCTCATTTCGGTTCCACTTAATGTGTCGACTGAAATCTTTTCCCTCTGTTGCTCCGAAATGGACAGAAAAATATCACACTTTCTCTGTAGTCTACCGTTAGCTAGCTACCGTAAATGTAGGCTACTTTTAAAATGCCACAATTTTCCCTCTGGGCTCACCAAAACGGATGTAAAAGCATATTAACCATTCAATGCACGTGATTGCTAGTAAACATATTACATTTTTCAGTTTTTCAAGAATCGGTTTAGGAATCGGAATCGTTTTAAAAGTATCGGTTCGGCATCGGAATCGTAAAAATCCAAACGATACCCAACCCTACTACCATGGCCCCTAAAAGCACCGTCATCTGGCGGTGCCTGTAGCCGGGCTTGCAGTCACCTATTGACGGCTAAACAACTGGCGCTGGTAGCCGCATCGCACTATGTGTTCACGTTACAACACTGTCTGTTTTGTGGAGCCATGCAGTTTGTTGACATGTTAACAGAGTGAAATACAGAGTATTCTAGTTTTACTGGTATGTAGCCCATCTTTTAAAATGGTGCCCCACCAATTTTTTTGATATAAAAACGCCACTGGTTATGTCTATGTGGATGTAACTCAGCACCATTCATGATGTGCATCCTCATATCCTGTCACATCTATAGCCTACTATTATATACAGTAGCTCTCAAAATGTTTTACTTTGCTACTACATATACTAATCTCGCATTGCCAGACCTACCTCCACAGCGCTGCGGAGGAAGGTCTTGCTCGTCCACACAGCATTCCTGGATGGGAGAAAAACATGCTCCGGTTTATTGGCATTTCTTT
>NW_023396164.1:0-70177 GCF_008315115.2 Sander lucioperca | reverse complement strand
ACAGCTGTCCTATGTGTGTAGCACCTTCTATAACAGCTGGTCCTATGTGTGTAACAACTTCTATAACAACTCGTCCTATGTGTGTAGTACCTTCTATAACAGCTGGTCCTATGTGTGTAGTACCTTCTATAACACTGGTCCTATGGTGTAGCACCTTCTATAACAGCTGGTCTTATGTTGTAGTACCTTCTATAACAGCTGGCCCTAGTTGTAGAACCTTCTATATCACTGGTCCTTTGTGTGTAGCACCTTCTATAACAGCTGGTCCTATGTGTGTAGCACCTTCTATAACAGCTGGTCCTATAGTGTAGCACCTTCTATAACAGCTGGTCCTATGTGTGTATCACCTTCTATACAGCTGGCCTATTGTGTAGCACCTTCTATAACAGCTGGTCCTGGTGTAGCACCTTCTATAACAGCTGGTCTTATGTGTGTAGTACCTTCTATAACAGCTGGCCCTATGTGTGTAGCACCTTCTATAACCTGCTCCTATGTGTGTAACAACTTCTATACAGCTCGTCCTATGTGTAGTACCTTCTATAACAGCTGGTCCTATGTGTGTACACCTTCTATAACAGCTGGTCTTATGTGTGTAGTACCTCTATAACACTGGCCCTATGTGTGTAGAACCTTCTACAACACTGTCCTTTGTGTGTAGCACCTTCTATAACAGCTGGTCCTATGTGTGTAGCACCTTCTATAACAGCGGTCCGTGTGTGTAGCACCTTCTTGACAGCTGGTCCTACGTGTTGTAGGCACAATTCTATACACCTGGTCTATGTGTGTAGCACTTCTATAACAGCGTCCTATGTGCGTGTACACCTCTTATATAACAGCATGGTCTGAGGCGGGTAGCACTTCTATAACAGCTCGGTCCTATGTGTGGCGTACGTCTATAACAGCTGGCCTATGTGTGTAGTACTTCATAACGCTGGTCCGTGATTGTTGTAGCACCTCTATAACACGGTCCTAGGTGTGAGCGTCTATAACAGCTGGTCCTATGTGCGTAGTACCTTCTATAACACGCTGGTCCTATGTGTGTAGTATCGTCATAACAGCCGGTCCTGTGTGTGGTGTAGCACGTTCTATAGATCAGCTGGTCCTATGTTGTAGTACCTCTATCACACTGGTCCTGTGTGTAGGTACTCTATAAAGCACTGGTCCGTATGTGTGTCGTACCGTCTAGACCAGGCCGGGTCCTCTGTGCGTAGTACTCTATAACAGCTGGTCTAATATGTGTGTAGCACCTGCTATAACAGCTGGTCTGATGTGTGTAGTACGTGCCTATAACAGCGCCTATGTGTGTCGTAGACCTCTATATGACAGCTGGTCTATTGTGTAGCACCGCTTTTCTTTAACAGCTGGCCTATGTGTGTAGCACCTGCTCTAACCGCTGGTCGCTATGTGTCAGCACCTTCTATAACAGCTGGTCTCATGTGTGTATCACCTTCATATACAGCTGTCCTATGTGTGTAGCACCTCTATAGAACACTCGGTCCTATGTGTGTAGCACCTTCTATACAGCTGGCTATGGTGTAGTAGCACTTCTATACGCTGGTCATTATGTCGGTAGCACTTCTATAGTGCTCCATGTGTTGTAGCACATTATAACAGACTGTCCTGTGGTGTGTAGCACCTGTCTATAACAGCTGGTCTGTGTGTGTAGTACCTCTTAACAGCTGGTCCTATGTGTAGCACCTTCTATAACAGCTGGTCCTCTAGGTCAGCCACCTCGATACACAGCTTGTTCCTTGGGTGTAGCACCTTCTAAAACGTGGTCCTAGGTGTGTAGCACCTTCTATACCGCTGTCCTATGTGTTTCTGTGTAGCATCTCTATACAGCTGGTCCTGTGGGTGTAGCCGTCTGAACAGCTGGTCCTATGTGTGTAGTACCGTTCTATAACAGCGGTCTATGTGGTTAGCGACATTCTATACACGCTGTCCGATGTGTGTAGACCTTTATACCAGCTTGTCTAGTGTGTAACAACGTCTACACAGAGCGTCCTAGTGTGTAGCGCACCTGCTATAACGCGGGCCTCTATGTGTGTAGTACCTATCTGATAACAAGCTGGTCTAGGTGTGTAGCACTTCTATACCAGCTGGTCCTCTGTGTGTAGTACCTCTCACACAGCTGGTCCTATGTGTGTAGCACCTCTATAACAGTGTCTATGTGTGTAGCACCGTCCTATACAGCTGCTCCGTCTGTGTAGTACCTCTATAGCAGCTGGCGCCTAGCGGGTGGAGATACCGTCTATAACAGCTGTCCCGTGTGTAGCACTTCTATGAACAGCTGGTCCGATGGGGTACGCACTTCTATACTGTGGTCCTTGTGTGGAACAACTTCTATAACAAGCGCCGTCCGATCGTGTTGGAGGACTCTATAACAGTGGTCATATGGGTGTAGTCCCTTCTATAAAGCTGGTCCTATATGTGTAGCACCTTCTATAACAGCTGGTCCTATATGTGGGCACCGTCATAAAATGCTGGTCCTATGGTGGTTAAACTTCTAATAACAGCTGGTCTATGTGTGTATCACCTGCTAGAACAGCGGGTCCTATGTGTGTAGCACTTCTATAACAGATGGTCCTGTGTGTAGCACTTCCTATAACAGCAGTGGTCGTATGCGTGTGTAGTCACTCGATAACNTGCTGCCGATGGATGTTTGTTCTTGACGCTGTTATGGTAGTGAGAATCTAAGCTCACAATATTCACTTACTAATAATTCAAAGCTTTCAACTACAAAGCTCTGAATCGTTAGTAAGAGGAGCTTTGATCTTAAACTTGCTTCACCATATTTACTTAAGCAGTTTGTTAAAGGACAAACTCAAACCGTCAACATGATGGGCGGAGGAAGCGTATTAGATGTCGGGGGGACAATCTAACGGGGGTGGCTGCTCCTCCTCAGAAATATTTACAGAGCAGATGTAGGGTTGGGTACCGACTCGGTATTTTTGTAACCAACCGTATTAGTTTAGGGCTGAACGATTTTTGAAAATATCAATTGCGATTTTTTCAAAATATGCGAATGCCATCGTTTTTTAAAAGTGCCCAGATTATGAAAAAATCACTTTTTCTGGGATTGTGGGGTGTTATTTTGTGTCTCTGGTGCTTCACACACACATACAAACTTGAAAAAAATCCAGCCATGCTGTTGAGCCTCTTAAGAATCTCCTGCATTTTCACAGCTGTTTGGTCTGAAAACGTCATCACTCGAAATTAAAATTCGGTACAGCCCCCATATACTTGACACTCTAGGATGTGGCTCTCCCGGTATTCACTGAATTAGCAATTACAACTCGCAGTTTTGTGTCTAAGTGTCATGAGTGACTTCTAGCCTACTGACTATCACTTGAGTTCACAGAGGCTAGCATTATGCGATGGCGTTTCGATTTACGTCCAAGTCATATCTATCTCAGTTTTTGAAAAATGATTACACCAAATTCTACTGCTGTGAACTACATGGACGGTGAGCCGACAATCCAGCAGTTAGCCACCTGTCTCAGCTTACTACAGACAAACCAGCCTAGAAGCAGACGCACTAAAATGATTTTATAGACTTTTGTTTCCAGTCTTTACAATCATGTGTCTGCTGGTATTTTCTGATTTTATCGTGAAAAGTGCAAAAGAAAAAGCCACTAAGTACAAAAATAACACTCTCCAATACACAAACACATCACAACATGCAGCATACACATACTTGAAATACTATATACCTAATATATAGAATAAGTCATTACTGAATTCTCCTGCACAGGGTGTGATACATGCTTAGGAGGAGGCCTGTTAGTTTTGCGTGTTGACACAGCGCCATGCCTATTACAGGGTTAAAATATTTCACCGGCACATTTGGTAGCAGACGAGCTTCTTGCTATGCTCTAGTGCTACATATGTAGCCGTCTTTGCTTTGAGCCGGCCATCTTAATCTAACTGTCGAGCAAACTGTCGATCATTTCCGCGTGGTCCCATAAACGCGTCAGAGAGACTCAGCTGTATTATTGGCGTATCACAGCCCACCTGCACTTTTCGCATTGGTCTACTATCACGTGTATCGTCGATGGAGAGCTTAGAACACCAGTGCAATAGATGGACGCACACATCAGTTGCTAGACTCCCTCAGGAGAGACACGCGAGTAGCAGCGGCGAGAAGTGCGGTAAATGAACCAACAGTCCAGCGATTTTCCGTTTCGTGATCGGCGCGAGACACGTCAAGATGTGAGGCACACAGCTCGTTTTGGATATAACGGGCATTTGGATATTCCATTTCCTTCGGACTTTTCGTGGGGTTTGATTTAAGACCAAGTTTGGCCACAAATCCACGCAGTGCCAAAGGGACACGCAACAGGTAAGGATGCATCTCCACACTGTGGCATGCGCTGTGTACGCTGATATGTTTTATTTATGATAACTGCTGGAGCAGTGTGTGCTAACTGATTTCTGTACATCACTTCTGCTTTGTGTGGCCTGGCTAATGACTCATGAGACGCTACGCTGTAATGCTGTGTGTGTCGCCTATCGGCATTTTGTATGATTTTGAAGATTTAATGCTTTAAAGTTATAAAAACGTTTATAAATGGAGATACAGCGACACCACTGCCACAATCTGTACCGTAGACGGTACAGTGAGACTATCAGGCTTTAGAGTGAGATACGGTTCTGATGTGTCCTGCCTTCAGTCTCAGGGGTGAGCTGTTCAAAATCGGCACGGCTTGTGACGTCACAAGCCGAAACGAGTAGGCTAACCGCAACCATTAGCTCGTAGTGTTAGCATGCTAACTCTATGGCTACACTATCTTGCTACGCTAGCATGCTACTCGTTCACTAGCACGCACTGCTACAACCACACACAATCACGCCTATCTACAAAAGAACTACTTCCAATGTGCGCCTCTCATTTAGCAGTCTCCAGCTCATCCTGCCTTTTAACTGACCAGAGTTGTAGAAGCCGCCTATTCTTTTACTGTCTATGTAGCTAGCTAGCTGACATGATCTACATCTGAGCTACTGGGCATGTGCAGTGCAATCAAGATACTACAGAAGAAGAAGAAAGAAAACGAGGTCTCACTCTGTAGCTAAAACAGAGACCAGCCTGAAAGAGGATCTGCAGCAGTGAGAGAGAGCACTGCAGTACAAAAAAAATATGGTGTTTTTTGAAAATTAAACCATGTAAACTGTTCTGGTACAACCTTAAAATACAATTATGAACCTGAAATTAGCCATAATATGGCTGCTTTAAGCTCTTTGTCTTCTGTATTATTCAACAAAGACCAGCAATAAATCATTGTATAGTATGAACAACACAAGATTAGATGGATAAACCAACTGTTCTTTCCTGAGGCCAGGTCTGTATGTGATGTTGAAATTAGGTGATGCATGATTTTATGAATGACATCTTTTGTTTAACTACTTCATCACAGTAGTATTTGAGCACTGACCAAGCCTGGTGTAAACATTCATATGAAAGTCAGAAACAACTCACACAACTAAAGTGCCGATTGCAGAAATATAAAACAAATATGTGGCTTTACCACACTTAGTAGTATTTAGATATTTAGTTGATTGCACATTTTAAATACTGTTTTTGAACTAGACTAGACTAGTTAAATAAGTAAAAGTATATATGAAATGGTGTATTTTTACAGCGCACACAGAGGAGCTGCCTCCAGCCCCTCCCTCCTCTCATGAAGTTGCGTGCCGTGTGCATGACAGCGTCACGTTGCACTTGCTCAGAGAGGCTATCGTTATGTTAGTAGTAGCATGCTGCTGGTGTTCATGCCGTGGGATTAACTGTACTAATAAAACCGTTGAAACAACGCAGCCACGCTGCTGTGAAAGCTCCCGAACGTCATTTATCAGTCTGGTTGTTACCTCTCTCAGTGGCAGCTCCTCCACTCCATATCTTTATAATGGAGCTAGCTAACTGGAGCAAACTGCTAATCAGAGCTAATCGTTGCTAACCGAGCCTTCAGTTCTGCGTGCCTGTATCCATTAACTGCATGTATGGACTCGAGCCTGAATAAAACCCTTAATTTTATTAAAATGGCTGTAAAAGTTTTAAACTACAACTCAGAGTTGTTTGAATGACAAAAATCTGTTCAAGGTACGGCATAGCGTTAGCGTGCTAAGTGATGCTTTCTCTGCGGAGTGCAGACTGATTTGCTTTCGCGAGCCATGTGACCAAATCGCAGCCCTTGCGATTAGGAAATCGCGTTTTAACATATCGCGATATAATTGCAATGCAATTAATCGTTCAGCCCTAATTAAGTTGGTACTATGAATTAGACATGTAATTAGACATGTAAATGTGTACATGTATTAATATTCACACGTAGATCTTAGATGGGTATAAATTACTTCTATTTGCACTTCCGGTGGCGATCGGCCAAGGAAAAAGCACTGTGTCAGCAATGTGAGTCAAATGCTCGCACTGTCGAGCCCCTGTGAATATTTCCTGAAGTGTAAATCTCAAATGGAGGTTCTCGGGGGTTTTGCTGCAGAAGTAGAATCATAGTTTGTGGTTATAAAACCAGAAAAGATCCATCTGAGTTTGGAAGAGTATCTGCACTGATAGTTCTGCATCATGAATATAAATCTTTTAGCAGAACATATTGTCTTCATCCTCAACGTATCATCATCTTCATCAGGTCAGCTGACAGTAACCCAGTCTCTACTTTGGTGTCTGATGGTCCAGGTTCATTACTGAAGAATGGAGGTTCCTCTTTGGAAAAGTCACTCTTCATAGACAGACAGCAGATACTACAGACTCTGCTCTCTGTCTGGTGTTCTGAACTCTGCAAACACCACAGGTTTTATTTAAATAGTTGGAATCCTGGATAATGCTCTTTATTAAGTTATTCATGGAACTCTAAACACACAAACTGCTGCTACTGTGAATAATTAGGAAGATAAAAAGTTGATGTAGGAAAAGGACGTGCATGAATGAGTTAGTATCAGTTGTCTTACTTTGTGTCTGATGGTCCAGGTTCATTACTGAATTCTGGAGGAAGACCTTTAGAGCGGTCACTCTTCATAGACAGACAGCCAGATACTACAGACTCTGCTCCGTCCTCCTCTTCCTCCAAATCCCTCATCTTCTTATCTGAGTCAGTCTGAGCGGTAAAACAAACAAACTTTGTGTGTGTGTGTGTGTGTGTGTGTGTGTGTGTGTGTGTGTGTCTTGGCTCACACAGATCAGCTTTTAACTCTACTGCTGCTGGTGAAGCTGCCACCCAATACACAAAAGATCAAATACACCAAAGATCAGATCTGCATTTAGAGACAAGGTTCTCTTCTTTACTTTTTCTCTCCATGTTGTGAACTGCAACATGTCTGTATGTTTATTTTTGCCATTTCTGCCTGACATTCTGTCTGATATTTGCTAGTCTTTCTTTAAGGATTCAAGCCAGTTGACATGATCCTATAGTTAGAGTTAGCAGAAGACTAAATACAGATACGTTACCACGTTTTTTTCTTTTTTTGATAAAGAGCTTTATTAAGTTTACAGGTTACAAGTTATAAATTAGACATACAGTAGCTACGTATCACAACAACCAAAAATAAACAATACAACAATTCCAAAATGTAACAAATGACACAAACCAGTGCTAAAATGTTCAAATCGAGCTAGTAAAGTGCGTCTGTGCATAGAGTCTTTCATAAAGTGCTGTAGTTCACAAATGTTCCAAGGAAAGAGTTGTTTTTGTCTAGAGTTCTTCTTCTCCTTAGCTAAAACATTATGATTGTGCCACAATTTAAGTACCTGGCATTACTATCAACTCTAATCTGCTTTTAAAGCTATATTAAGAAAGTGTGCAATAGGGTCAAGTTTAGCCTAGCCAATTTTAAATATATTAGAAATGCACTGACTTTTAAAACTGCCAATTATTTATGAATGCCATGATTATGTCACATCTAACATATTGTCTGACAGCTTGGACAAACTAACAGCTCATCACTAAAGCCACTAGCTATCTTTACAAGAGAACACCCAAAGTTTGGATCAGAAGCCAAACAGCTCGCATCACTGTATTATCCTAAATAACCGTAAACTGCTGAGCTTGGAAGATGTAATTAAATACAAAAACATCTGTCTGGTGTACACAATTTCGCATAACACTGCTCCTCTCCTTTGAACTCTTTCATAACCCGACATAACAACAGCAGTCAGATCACCAGACGCACCGCACGAGGTGACCTTCCAACACAGACTCACTCCCTATCGTCAAATGTCTGACGCATGGTCAAGGACCCCTGGCGTTACGTTTCAACGCCAGGGGGGTACCCGTGCGTTATTTTTCGATGAGGGGGTCCGTCAGATAGACATTCATGTTAATCCCTCACCCTCGGATATAGACAAAAGAAAAAACATTTATTCATGAGATCTTATCATGGTTTATAGTATTTCTTTTAATGTTATATTTCGGTCTATTGGGCAGGGAAGCTGGGTTGCTTTTTTGTTTATTATATTTTTTAAACTATAATGCTACATCTATCAACAGTTTATTTAGATGTTATCATGGGTATCATTTCTTATTTTAATATTATTCAATGTACATATATAAATAATAAGTGGTTTAGTCACCAGCAACAACACGTTGCTCAGCTTTGTTCCAGTAAGTTATGCACCGTAATACGTTTAAAAAAATCCACAGAATACTCCAGAAGTGACGTGGTACGTGCCGTTCGCGGATAAGAAGATAAAACAGACATAATATTCGTATATTGATGTTTTTGTCTAACGTGTATTTGAGGATGTAAACAATAAGCTAACAATAATAAAAATACAGTTTCATTATTTGTCTCATGTACTGTTTGCTCAGTCGGCCGGTCGGCCGGTCGGCGCCGTCGCCGTCGGCGGCGGCAATCTGAAATGGAATGAGCCCATTCACGGCAGAGAGCAGAAACACAGGAGTCAAACATGTCCTCCACCCACCCCGGAAGAATTACAAGTGCACAAGCTTTGTAACAGCTTCTGTTGCGCGTCTCTATGGGAGTTGTAGTTTTAAAGTATATTGGTATATTTCTCATAATTTGAAGTTGGTAGTGTAGAATTTGGATACACCCTGGGGTTTTTGGGATGGGGAACACACTGCTGTCATCAGATTTTAAAAATCGGATCGTTAAAATAGGTAAAAATAGCTTATTACCATATTTGACAGTGCTACAGTGGGTAAACTTTGGTGACCATATCTACATGACAGCTGAGGTCCAGAGCTTTCTATAACAGCTGGTCCTATGTGTGTAGTACCTTCTATAACAGCTGGTCCTATGTGTGTAGTACCTTCTATAACAGTGTCCTATGTGTGTAGTACCTTCTATAACAGCTGGTCCTATGTGTGTAGCACCTTCTATAACAGCTGGTACTATGTGTGTAGCACCTTCTATAACAGCTGGTACTTGTGTGTAGTACCTTCTATAACAGCTGGTCCTATGTGTGTAGCACCTTCTGTTGCTAAATGACATGCCTTCAAACATGTACTGGGTTCAAGGTTCAGAGGTCAATATTTCAAAGCAGGAGTAATGTATCCTCTTCAGACTGACATATGTTACTCTCCAGGTTGAGACCTTTCCAACGATGTGTTTGATATAGTCCTACGACAACGTTTTAGTTTTACACATCATGGAGACCACGTTGCAGGTGATACTTTATTGTCTCCAGAAGGATATCTGCCTTGAGTTCAAATGCTTCACACATAACACTGACATATTGTTTTATCATACAGCTGACATATACGTACAACAAAAAACAACATAAACGAGTGATATATAGCCAGACTGAAGCACATTACACAGCCACAATCTATTGTTCATCTTTCACAAACAGTGACAAGAGCAACACACAACATTTTTTCATTATATCATGAAGTATTCCAAAACCCTGCAGCCTCAAGCAACATTATGTAAAGTTTTAATTGAGTTATAGGTCGAATAGGCCCACAGTTTAGAAATGTTAAGGTTACATTGGGGTACCCATATCTTCTGCCAGAGGATAAGAGCTCATACTTGGCATGGAGAATAAAGATCAGATCATATTCTCTGTGCTTGCCTGGAGAGACTGTTTCTATTCCTCTACACAACCTTCATGACAGTCATATTAATATGCTCTGTAATGCAGCCTTGTATAAATAAACCCTCTGTTTCACCGTGTCTGCTCTAAATGATAACACACACTTTGAAGTGTGCCAAAAATGCCAAAACACATGTTGTATATGTACACATACCCATACAAAGCTATATACATCTTACTCTGTGAACAAAAACCTCAGCAACAATCTGCTTATGCTTTTAATTCCTGAAAATGCTTCCTAAACTAGTCCCTCTTAGTTTTTGAAAAGGTAGTCTTTCAGTAAAGGCTACAAAGGTTAGGATGGCTACAATCTGTAACCACGGTGATTGATATGAGGATCATCTTCTGAATATAATAATTAATATGCTAAGCCTACCATAAATTGATATTTCAAAAAAGTCATTTATTTAAAACAACTAATAATGCAGTGTGATGTTAATCAAACTAAGTCCCACACATAAATATGCTCATGTTTTTTTTTCCCTTTAGTCTTGCTATTAATATTCATCAACCACAAATTAGAAATTGCATTTTTAAATAACTATGCATAGAAAATAAAATAAAAATGCTTCTCTTTGTATATAGTTTATTTTTTGTTTTTTCACAACAGTAGGCAACAAGTCAAAACAAATGCAATAGTCAAACAAGCCATTAGGCTGTAGTTCTAAACACTCAACTGTAGTTTTTTATATAGTGTGTATATATAAGGCAAATCAAGTGCTTAGCATAAAACACTATTTTTTCATTATTGGTATTTTATTGTGTAAATTCTCACGTACAATGTGCAACATTCTTTCACAGACGAGGAGGGGTAATTACTACGTCAATTCCGCTGATTTATTTAAAGTTATTACGGTGCATAACTTACAGGAACAAGCTGAGCAACATGTTGTTGCTGGTGACAAAACCACTGACTATATATATTTACAATGAAGAGATATACTGCGTTGAAGACCCGCTGATCGCTGGCCGATTCTGTGAATCAGAGCCACCGTCGCTACATCCAGTGATTAGCGCCGCCAGAGACGATTGTGATTGGTTTAAAGAATGCAAACAACCCAGAGAGCTTGTTTCTTCTATCCCAGAATATATCCGTTGTGTAGCCAGACCTGATTCCAAGCGCTGTGGAGATAGAGCTGGACATTAGAGACTAAGTGTGGAGCAGAAGGAGTGGAGGAGTCTCAGTGTGTCTGCAGAGACTGTGTAGAAGGACAGAGCAGCAGCAGAGCAGTCCAGATACACTGATGATACTCTATCAGATACAGGAACTCACAGGATGATGAAGGACTCCACATCAGGTCTCAACACATCCTCCTTCCTGATCACTCTGAGTCAGATCACTTCCATCTGATGAGAGAAGAACAACAGAGGAGATAAATGAGTGTTTCCAGAGACTCCGTTCATCAGCTGTCAGAACTTCAGTCCCGTTCACACACCAAGTGGAGCAGCTGTTTAGAGCAGTCTGCTTTCTTTCAGCTCTCATGTTTACGTGTTTGTGATGTATGTGCCATTGAGCATTGAGTACCCCACCGTAGTTGGCGCTGTGCCACCACTGTTACTGTGATTATCTGTATGTACTAAGTTGAAAAGTACGTTAGTAAAAAGAGTAGCTCCTACGGTAAAATGATGTCTGTGTTGTCTCTAACAAGGAGGTTCTCTGAAGTGAACCCACGACACAACCGTGTTGGAGTGAAGCTCACAGACGTGCAGAGACTTTGGGCATCAAGTCTGTTGACTGTGCAGATTTTACTGAAGTACACAGTGGAAATAAACTGCTGAATCATGAATGCATCATTACTACAGAAACAGAGACGTTCACTGCTCACTTTAATGATGATGTACTGCTGTTGGGTTCAGAGCTGTTAAAACCATCTGAATGTTTCATCTACTTTTAAATATGACATGAAAAATATGTAAATATGGTTATGAAAATATTCAGACAAAACAAATGACTGAAGGACAGATATAGATGATGTTAAAGACTGAACAGTAAAACATCAGCTGTGTTTACTGGACTTCAGCAGAGCTTCTGCTCTGTATGAAGACCACATGGTTACTAAATGTAATGCTGGTTCTATGAATTAAGAGTCACTGATTTGCAGGCTTCAGTCAGACTGATCTCAGAGCTGTGACAAAGATGAACTGATCAGTTAGTGTTGAAATGAGAGAATAACACTTTGAGATCAGATTTGATGGTTGGACAGATTGATGTCTCTGTACATGTTGTGATGCTGTCAGCTGTTATCCAGATGTATTTCCTGCAGACATGAAAACAACAACAGTTGTCTTCACATCAACTCAAACACATGATCACAACAAGCTTCTGGCTCATCTGATCGGTTGATTGTCCTCTCTCTCGCCTCTTACAGCTTCACTGAGAAGGTTGGTTTACAGGAAATACTGGATCTTTGCTCTGATACTAATTGTATATAGTTCAATACTGCTGAGGCCAGTATGGACTGATTCTAACACTCTACTGACCTCAGCGTCTCCAGTCTACAGTTTGGACTCTCCACAAGATCACACAGCAGCTTCACGTCTGAATCCTGCAGCTTGTTGTTACTCAGGTCCAGCTCTCTCAGATGGGAGGGGTTGAACTTCAGAGCTGAGGCCAGAGAAGCACAGCTGATCGCTGATAAACTGCAGTCCTTCAATCTGAAAAAGAATAAATGATGAATATAAAAATCCATTTATAATCCAATTAATCCTTTAAATAGCTGCATTTGGAAATGTGCTTTGTTGCTTTGTTTTCATCTGTGTATGTGTGTGTGTGTGTGTTTATGTGTGTGTTCTGAGGGATCAATATTGATGATCAGACATTTGAAATTAACAGAAACCAAAGAAATATTTCTACTTCAGCAAGTAAACTTCATTCATTTAAAACCAATATTAGTTCAGATGATCTTCTTTATACATATGTGACCATTTACCAACAATTATAAACATTTACTTTTTTTGTTTTACTTTAACAACTAAGGGACTGTTCGTTATTTAATTAAGGGGCCACCGGAGGAGTTTTGTGGCCTCTAACCTAAACTTGCACCCCTCGCGTGCAAGTTTGCACTTAGCAAAGAAGTACAGATACCATTTGATTTTTACAACCATGATGTACAGGAGTTAACCTCTGCATTCTCATCTTACACATCACACTCCTCTTTTATGGTGTGGTGGCCATTTCAGTAGATTTACTTACTAACATTGTTGTGGAAACACAATAAGCATGGAAACTAAATGCACACTTCCTGCATTACTGCATTACTTCAAATACTAAGTTACTCCTCTAGTAAATAGTATTCATATGAAATAAAACAATAAAACATTGAGACCATTCAGCAAGGACGCTGGGATATAATCAATTCAACACTGGTTGCTATGGACTTGTCACTATCGTCATTGTATATTTTAGCACATAGATAAAGCTGCCGAAGCTGAACATTATATTCCAAAACACATATGTTTATTTTTAAAGTTTTAAGTTACATTGTAACAATTTAACAATTCACCTTTATGAAATCCAATCGCAGCACGGCTGTTTTGGAACGCAATAGGCAGACGCTTAAATTCAACTAAATGTTAACAGTTCTCCAAACACAGATCCAAGCTCAGTCACACCATAAACGTTAAGACACGTTGAGAAAAAGATCCGCATTTTGCCGTAATCCAATGACACAAAAAAAAGTAATCCACAGCGATCAGTAGATCCACAAAAAGGTAAATGATATGGTGTATCCAGCAAGGCCGATATGAGCGTCACATACGAGGCCTCTCCACTTCGCCGTTTAAACAAAGTGGAATAAACGTATAAAAGTCCAAATCTACACAAAACCCGCAATCAATTAGTAAGCTGACATCAGATTTATATACATGGCATTTAGGAAATCTTTATTGCAAGGTTGGCACGGCAAGATGTCCAGACTAGTGCAACAGTAAGTTTAGTTTTTTTGTGTCCTGCTGCTCCCATCGTCAGCCAGGTAATCATTTTTTTTACCAAAGCAGTATATGAAATCAGATGTATTACCTATCACCATTTAGTTGTTTTGTGTTATTTAAGATATTTATTTAATATCTGGTCATGCCAGATGTAATTATTCCACTCATTTTTTAAACAATGCAATACCCGTTTGAGCCACCAGGGGCGCAGTGCTCCTCCTGCCCCCCCCAGCAAACTCCGCGGATGCGTTCAGAACCATCTGCTAGGGGGCCGAGACTGAGAGCTACATGGATAAATATGCACCAAACAAGCCACTTTGAAATTTTGCTCTTTTCATGAATAAAAAAGTTGGGTGACCCCCCCCCACCCAGACTAAAAAATGTTCTCTTTTCATTTGTTCCTTTTATATGCATCCTTCTCCCAGAAATGCCTGTTACTAACCTAGCTCTGGGGAGTTTTACTCCCCGGAGTCCTTATGTTTCTTCTTCACCCAGAATATCGCCTTGGATTAGGGTGGCACCAAGACCTGGATCTTGGGTGCAGCTGTCGCTATGGACCTGCTACACCCTGCTATGCTCTGCGATTCCCTGCAGTATCCAGCTGCGTCCTGCTGTGTTCTGCCACGTCCCACTGCGTCCACCCATGCTCTGCTATGCCACATTACACCCCGTAACGCCCTGCTGTGCCCTACTATGACATGAACTACTACGACTACCATTGTAGTCACTGTTCCATTATCTTTATTGTGACTATTACTGCCACTGCTCATCACACCGCCAACCGGCACCGTCAGACACCGCCTACCAAGAGTCTGGGTCTGCCGAGGTTTCTTCCAGAAAGGGAGTTTTTCTTTGGATAAAAGCCAAAGAAAAAAAGTCAGCTAAATGACATGTTATTTTAATTTTATTGAAGCGGCTCTGTTGTAAAGGCTAACGGTGCTCGGTTAGCACAATGACATCATGTTAGAAAGCACAGCAGAAACGATTTGTCATAAACTAAGTAACAAAAGTGTTAGCTACGATCCTAATGGCATTGATAACGTTCAATGGTGCTGTCACTAACGTTACTACAACCTGCAGTAATGATTTTGATTTCCAGTCACTCCCTCCTGTACTAATGTAACTCGGTACGTAGCATTAGCTCCTTATCTTAAGGCCTCACAATGCCTTGTGTTTCTCACTCCCACTACTCACTTCACATGTGGGTAGGTCAAGGCAAAAAGAGGGAAATAAGCACATGTGAGCACAATGCATGAACTGACCTGAGAGTCTCCAGTCTACAGTTTGGACTCTGCAGTCCAGCACACAGATGCTGCACTCCTGAATCGTGCAGGTCATTGACACTCAGGTCCAGCTCTCTCAGATGGAAGGGGTTGGACTTCAGAGCTGAGGCCGCAACTTCACAGTCTGTCTCAGAGAGGTCACAGCCAGAAAGTCTGTGATGACAGATAATAAAACATTTAAAATATACTCAAATCTGACACTTTTGTCCTAAAAACTATCACATTTTGATCAAAAAGCACATTCACAAGGGTCTGATGTTTGATTCAGATATGTTGAGGTGAGAGGTCATGGGACCCCTTTCAAAATGCACATGCCATACAGACAGAGATCCATTCTGTATTTGTTTAATCGATACTGGATCATTCAAATGAAAAAAAATCTGCTGAGCTCTCCTTCACTGGCAGAATGAACCTGGAGGTCGTCCCAGCAGCTGACTGTGAAAACAATCTGTAAGTTAAGCTAACACACATAATGTCGGACATATTGTTAGGTTGGTGTGATGATGCTGTTGGATCCTACAGTTTTCCCCATTTTCTCCGCTAATTCCTCACGTCCGTATCCACATTTTTCTTCATACAAGCTCAGTTTTTCAGGTCGGCAGCTTATGAAAACTTAAGATGTTGGTTATTTACCCTTTTGGTAGTGAATATCAGCACACAGCAGCTTTTAGGCATGTTTCTGTTGTTTGCTATCTGACGGAATAAAGAGGATGTCTACAAGTCTACGGAGAGCAGAGAGATGTTTTCCCCTCCAGTGGGGGCGGGACTTAAATGCCTCTGTCTCGATTATTAAAGTCTCAATGTTTACATTAAAGCAGTTATATTGATGTGCTTTTAATTCAACATGAACACAATAAAGTGCAATTAATGGCCATGCCAGTTTTTCCTCATCCAAAATGTCTCCTATACCTTGTAATGTAACTTTGGAGCATTATATAAACTTCCCGACAGCTAGCATGACATAGTTGATACCAATGGATTCCTTAGGTCTTCTAGTTTCATATGATACAGACAGAAACCCATTCTGGATTTTATCTATCGATATTGGATCATTCAAATGTAAATCAATTTAAATTGTAAAAATCTATTACTTAAACCAGCCCTGATAAAATGAACAGGAACATCCTTAAAATAAAATAGTTCAGAAACTGCTCATAAAATATGATAAAAATAACTGAATGAAAGTTATTATGAAAAAGCTTAAATTTCATGTGATGTTAGTTCAGCATATCACAAATAATAAATGTCTGTTTGTATATAAAATAGTTCAATGTCCCATTGTTAGAGTTAACTTGAAATAATAGACACTAAATAGCAAATTAAAGAGAAACCTTAATTCAACTTAAGTTGAAAGTTATTCTTTAAACCAAATAGGTTGAGTCAAATTGAAAATGAGAAAAATAGTATTTCATTTCTTTTTTTTTATTTGTATTTAACTACAAACTGCTCCTCAGAACCTAGAGCCTGGTCCTAACTTATCTACTACTCATAGTGAGTACTACAATTCGATGTCTTGAAGACATTTTAATAATTTACATATAGTTGTGTCTCTCTCATGTGTCTCAGTTTTGAGTTCAGACTAAAACAGACTGACACACTTTAAAGTTGTTGTGATTGGTGCTCAGAGAAACCCAGAAAACAAGTGATCTGAAGGGAATTTTAAACTTCATCAAATTGCCCAAAAATAACATGGATGCATGGATGTGCTTCAAAGGTAAAATTAATGAATACTTTGATTGAACTTTGGGTGTTTTATTAAATTTTAAAGCATTTGAATTTGTTTTAAAAATTGTTTCAAAACAGTCTCCTGATTAAACTTTGACATAAACCCGTTTGTGATCCACTCAACATCCTCTGATCTTTACTATTTGTCAAAATAGTTCACAATTTCTGCTTATTTAAACTAAAAAAATAGTTATAATGTATATAAACCAAGATTTTTAAAAAATGCATTAAAAATCTATATCTATAACAGTAACAGAGTAGGTGAACTGACCTCAGAGTCTCCAGTCTACAGTGTGGACTCTCCAGAAAACCACAGAGCAGCTTCACTCCTGAATCCTGCAGGTTGTTATTACTCAGGTTCAGCTCTCTCAGATGGGAGGGGTTGGACTTCAGAGCTGAGACCAGATCTGCACAGTTGATCTCTGACAAACCGCAGCAGTCCAATCTGAATAAAGAATAAATGACGATGATAAAAATCAATTTCTAATTCAATCAATATGATATTGATCCTTTAAACAGCTGCATTTGGAAATATTATTTTTCTGTGTGTGTCTGTGTGTTTTCTGATGTATCAATATCTATGGTCAGACATTATTTGTGAAAACACTTTGAAATTAACAGAACCCAAAGAAATATTTCTACTTCATCCATTTAAAACCAAAATTAGTTCAGAGGATCTTCTGTGTACAGATGTGACCATTTACCAACAATTATAAACATTCACTAATTTTTACAAATAACAGTGGACATTTTCTACAGTTTCTTTAAAAAACAAGTCTCTTGTGACTGCAGACTAAATTTACTACCAGAAAAATATGAACAAAAACAACATTTAAAACATCATGGATTAAGTTATGTTTGTACATAATTAGGTTCAGTTGTTAAATAATCAGAGCTGAGACCAGAGAAGACAACAGATTCTCACTCCCATCTCGTAAAATACGGACGCTTGGTCAGGTGCCTTTGTCGTTGTTATTGACGCTAAAAGTCTCCTTTAGCGCCATATAACGCGCTTCATCTAAACGCGCTTCTTCGGGACTATCGCCGTCCCTTTTGACGCAGTTATGTTAAGGAAAAGCTTGTGGGTGGGCTTACTCTTCCGTGCCACGCGGGAACAACGGGACGATTGTGTTTAGGAAAAGAAGAAAGCGACTTTACGAAACATGACACGAGGGACACAAACCCCGGTCTCCTTGGTGAAATTCCTGTGTTTGACCCATGTCCTGTCTTTGACTCATACTACTCGCTACAGTATCGCTCTTTATACTGCATCATCTAACAGCACCACTGTCAAGCTGCTGCTCAGCCCGGTCCGTTCCATACAGACGCTAAAGGGGGATTTTTGCGTCAGTATCTGACGCTGAGAGCCACTGACCAAGCGTCAGTATTTTACAAGTTCGGAGTGAGAACAGGTTGGACAGGAAGCATCGTACACATGTTAAAGTGTCGTTGGTCACAGATCAGACATGACACACACACCCAGAAAACAAGTGAACTGAAGCAAATTTAACAGTTCTGTTATGGATTTAAACTTGGTTGATATTACAGCTGTCAATATTCCTCTATTATACCATTACAATTTCATTTGTTTTTATATTCAAATATTAGAATATTTAATGCTCAAATGCAGCCTGTTATTAATATGTGCTACACTACTCAGGCTTATGCATCGCCAATGCCACTATAAGCATGTGGTTGTTGTTACACGTTCCATCCACTAGACAGACGTCCAACATCAGCTTGGCCTTGAAGGAGACCTACATCTTGGCGCATTGCATTTCTGGCACGGCATTTTGTTTACATTAATTTTCCACCACGAGTACAGAGCGACAAACACAAATCAACAGAGAACTCTGTAATGAAACATTATGTAACAAGTGTAGTAAAGCGGCTCTTTTGTAAAGGCTAACAGTGTTCAGTTAGCATAATGACATCATGTTAGAAAGCACAGCCAAAACCATTTGTCATAAACTAAGTAACAATAGTGTTAGCCACGATGCTAATGGCATTGATAACGGTCAATGGTGCTGTCACTAACATTACAGGTAATAAATGAAGTAGAAGCCAATGCTGTCAGCTGTAGGGCAGCTAATGTAAACTTTCACTGTCTCCATGAAGCTCCCAGCTAAGCTCCTATTACTCACGACGCTGTTAGGAAACAAGAATTAGCTTACTAATGATAACATAAGCATTTGGCTCGGTGGATGTGGATTTTAAAGTCACGTTAAAATTTCCCATCCTTCTTCTGATTTCCAGCTGCAGCCTGTCACTCCCCCCTGTATTAACGTTACTCAGTACATAGCGTTAGCTCCTTATATTAAAGGGATACTTCACCGATTTAGCATTAAGCTTTGTATCAGTAGAAACCCAGTTGTATTTTTGAATGGCCGTGCTTCCCTCCCTCATGTCCTCCTGAGAGGATCTGGATTGAGGGTCTGGAAAAAAGCCTCAGATGATGCAAAATGACGATTTTTGCGCTATCTGAGGCTTTTTTGGCCAGACGCTATGGATTACAGCCAGTAGTAGGACCTACTTCCGCAGGTTGTCAATCTGCCCATAGGGGGTTGGACTGCCGACATTCTCCGAAATTTCACGAACCAAAACGACTGTCAGCCATCTTGAATCCTCGCATAGCGTGGCTTCTCAGCATCAAAACTTTAGATAGATAGATTTATTCATCCCGAAGGAAATTTTAGAACAACAATTATGTGCATTCAAACTACCGCACACGTGTACCACCGGGATACATTGGTACAGATTGGAGAATATGCAGGACACTTTATTACAGACGGAATACTTGACACAGCTTCGCTCACCGGCTATGGAGACCAGCTGTGCAGCTCGATGCCGCTGGACGTTGAACGAGTTTGTGGGTGGCAAAATCGTGTTTGTTGTCCGCTCATTATACAACAAACTGGACTACATCCAACCAACGAAACTCCCAACGCGAGTTCAGAGACTGCTGTGTTTTTGTTGTTGTGGAAACAATTGCTGTATCGGACTATACAGCTACGGACTATCCAGCTACCAGTCTAGCTACTCTACTAGCTCTGTCGCCGGGTAAGGCTAGCTAGTGGAGGTGAGCTGTGTTAACACGGACTGCCTGGTGCAGAAATGGGGGTGCTTGTATCCAACTAACTGCTAACTGCTGGTGGAGTTTGTGACTATTAAATGCCGACCATTCTACAATACACGCAAATTTGTATACTCGGTGATACAGTCTACCAAGCGCTAATGCTAGTAGCTAGCTATGTGTTAGCTGAATTTTACGGAGCGTATCATGTGTGTCCATTGGAGGGACAGTCGCAGCTAACGAAACCCCTAATGTTCACAAAAATTAATTAAATTGAAATCTGACACCATAGTTACCTTTATAAGACCTTGGGGTAGATGTTATGTAAGTGGCGTGACAAAATTCAAACTGTAAATATACGAAAGTTATGCCGAAAATGAAGCTAACTAGCTGCTATCTGTACACATAGGATTGGAGGGACAGTAGCAGCTAACGAAACCCGAGAAACTGTGACTTTCACTGGGTATGGAGGTTGCAGCTTTCTCGTCAGACTGTGTGGAGCTCCTGAAGTCCGACACTTCTTACCAAATTTGCAATTAGCCATCAATTGTTGTAAAACGGCCCATATTAGAACTTTATATAGTTGATTTCTCGCTTAAAAAATTATCCAAAGTGAATTTAATAACGAAATAGCCCGACAAACAATGTATAACTTTGCAGTGTCTGAAATATGAGACCTGCTGTCTCGTCTCCAATGTGTACAGCCTACCAAGCGCTAATGCTAGTATGTGTTAGCTGAACTTTACGGAGCATATAATGTGTTTCGTATGTCGTTTGTATATAATGTTGTTTTTATATATTTGAATTGTGTAACCACTGGTTACAATGTTGTTTTGTGTATATGGTTGAAATGACAATAAAACACAGTTGAATTGAGTTGACTGTCTCTGTCTGACTGTCTGTAAACGGTAGGCGTGGCTTGGGAGTGTACTCAGAGCAGCGAAGCAAGTGCATTCTGGGATTTGGTGTCTTTCATCCACATGAGCCAAAAACACATTTTCTGGATTTTCTCGGCCTAGAAGGCACCAATTTCCATTTCTTTTCACATTTATACTACATAAGTGAACCAATTTAAAGATATATTCAGCCTTCCAGTGCTGAAATATCCCTTTAAGGCCTCACAATGCCTTGTGATTCTCATTCCCACTACCCACTTCACATGTGGGTAGGTCAAGGCGAGAAGAGGGAGATAAGCACATGTGAGCACAATACATGAACTGACCTCAGAGTCTCCAGTCTACAGTTTGGACTCTGTAGTCCAGCAGAGAGACGCTCCACTCCTGAATCCAGGAGGTATCCACTAAGGTCCAGCTCTCTCAGATGGGAGGGGTTGGACTTCAGAGCTGAGGCCATGGCTTCAAAGTCAGTGTCATAGAGCAAACAGGAAGAAAGTCTGTGATGACAAATAATAAAAACATTTAAAATATAAGCAAATCTGACAGTTTTATCATAAAAACAGGCTATTACATTTTGATCAAAAACCGCATTCACAAGGGTGTGATATTTGATTCAGATATGTTGAGGTGAGAGGTCACAGGACCCCTTTCAAAATACCCATGCCATACAGACAGAGATCCATTGTGGATTTGATTAATCAATACTGGATCATTCAAATGAAAAACAAATTGATATTTTTAAACCATCCCTATTCCCTTACAATAATAACATTTATAATAATGTTTTGGTAAGTAGTTATTCTCTTTTTTAAGCCACTTTTTATTGGCTCGAGCTTAATGACCTCCAGTCAATGTTTACATTAAAGCATTTACATTCATGTACTTTTTAATTAAAATGAACACAATAAAGTGCAGCTCTACAGTCAGAAAGTTTAGAGACATTTCATTCAGAATTCCTTTTAAAATGACCATGCCTCTTTTTCCTTCTCCAAAATGTATCCTGTAACTTGTAATTAAAAAATGTGGAGCATTATCTAACCTTCCCTACAGCTACCATGACATAGTTCATACCAATGGATCCCTTAGGTCTTCTAGTTTCATATGATACAGACAGAAACCCATTCTGGATTTTATCTGTCGATACTGGATCATTCAAATGTAAAGCCATTCAAATCGGAAAAATCTATTATTTAAACCAGCCCTGATAGATATTGTATAAATTGTGAAAATGAACAGAAACATCCTTAAAATTAAATACTTCAGAGAATAGTTCTGCTCATAAAAATATGATAAAAAATAACTAAATAAAAGTTATTATGAAAAAGCTTAAACTTCATGTGATGTTAGTTCAGCAGATCACAAATAATAAATGTCTGTATAGAATATAGACACAATAAAGAAACAAACTGCAGACTCTGTATACACTGTAAAAAGGCTGTCTGTTGTGATTTAATGATAGAAGATACTTTAGCTACAAACACATTCTCACAGCGTTTTAGATAACAAAGACATTTGCACGGTAACATGTAGAATTATTTACAATAAGGTTTATCTTTTATAGTGTGTAGGTTTTATATTGTTCATGTGTGTAAAGTCTGTATGTTTACTCTAATAATGATGGCCTCAGCTTCACACTGATTTAAAATGATAATCACATCTGGACTTACACAGCCTTTCTGCAGTTCCTCAAAGCTGGAATCAGTCTCCGTCGTCCTTCCCGTGATGGGTTGTACTTGTCCAGGTCCAACTCATCCAGAACTTCCTCTGACATCTGCAGCATGTATGCCAGAGCTGAGCAGTGGATTTCAGAGAGTTTCTTGTCTGATTTGTTCTCTGACTTCAGGAACTCTTGGATCTCCTGATGGACTGAGTGGTCGTTCATCTCCATCAGACAGTGGAAGATGTTGATGCTTCTGTCAGGAGAGATACCATCACTGTTCATCTCCTTCAGGTTGTTGATGGCTCTCTGGATGATTTCTGGACTGTTGTCTGTCTGACTCAGCAGGCCTCCTAAGAGTCTCTGGTTGGACTCCAGAGAGAGGCCATGAAGGAAGCGGACAAACATGTCCAGGTGGCCATTTTCACTTTCAAGGGATTTCTTCATGGCTCTCTTCAGGAAGACATTCAGGGATGGGTATTGATCTTCATCTTCATCCAGAGATAACCCTCCTCCCAGGAAGTCCTCCAGTACCTGTGTGTTCCTGTTGGTGTAACAGTGGAACAGGTAGACTGCAGCGAGAAACTCCTGAACGCTCAGATGAATGAAGCAGTAGACTGTTTTCTGGAAGATCACACTCTCTGTTTTGAAGATCTCTGTACAAACTCCTGAGTACAGCGAGGCCTCTGTGACATCCAGACCACAATGCTCCAGGTCTTCTTGGTAGAACATGATGTTTCCTTTCTCCAGCTGTTCAAACGCCAGCCTCCCCCAGCTTCAGAAGAACTCCCCTGTCAGCCTCCGTCAGCTCCTGTGGACTCGACTCATGTCCCTCAGCATACTTGAGCTTCTTCCTCTTTGTCTGAACCAGCAGGAAGTGTGAGTACATGTCAGTCAGGGTCTTGGGCAGCTCTCCTCTCTGGTCTGTAGTCAACATGTGGTCCAGAACTGTAGCAGTGATCCAGCAGAAGACTGGGATCAGACACATGATGTGGAGGCTCCTGGATGTCTTGATGTGGGAGATGATTCTGCTGGACAGCTCTTCATCACTTACTCTCTTCTTGAAGTACTCCTCCTTCTGGGCATCAGTGAAGCCTCGTACTTCTGTTACCCTGTCAACACACTTAGGAGGGATCTGATTGGCTGCTGCAGGTCGGGAAGTTATCCAGACGAGAGCCGAGGGAAGCAGCTTCCCCTGGATGAGGTCTGTCAACAGCACGTTGACTGATGACTTCTGTGTGACATCAGAAACAGCCTCATTGTTGTTGAAATCCAGTGAAAGTCTGCTTTCATCCAGGCCGTCAAAGATGAAGAGAACTTTAGAGCCAGCGAGCTGCTCTGCTGTGACCTCCTGTAATGATGGATGGAAAACACGGAGCAGCTCCAGAAGACTGTACTGCTCATCTTTGATCAAGTTCAGCACCCTGAAGGAAAGAGGAATCACCAGACTGATATCTTGGTTTTTCAAACCCTCGGCCCAGTCCAGACAGAACTTCTGCACTGAGAAGGTTTTTCCAACGCCAGCGACGCCGCTCGTCAGAACCACTCTGATGTGTTTCTGTTGGCCAGGTGAGGCTTTAAAGATGTCGTGGCACTTCATTGGAGAGTCATGGAGGGTCTTCTTCTTGGAAGCTGTCTCGAGCTGCCTCACCTCATGTTGGGTATTAACCTCTTCACTCTGTCCCTCTATGAGGTAGAGGACAGTGTAGATCCTGTTGAGGAGGGTTTCACTTCCTGTTTCAGCTCCTTCATTTACACATTCAAATGTCCCCTTCAGCCTGATCTTATGTTTCTGATGACCAACATACACTAAAAAAAGGACAAAGGTGAGAGACAGAAGATGAAAAGATAATCTGGTGATTATTTTATTACCAATATGAAAATGGTGCAATTAAATTTCAGATGGACTTAAACTATAATGATATTCATAATGTTCAAATGTCTGTGCTGTATGACTCACAAATGTCTCAGTATTACAACAACCAGTGGTGTGTTCAGACCAGGCGCGTAGTCAGTAATGGGCCAGGGCGGCACTGGCCCGCACACTTTACTCACTAGCTTGTCCAGCCAAGTTTGATCAAAATACGTTTTGTTATGAAAAATATTAAAATGTATGTAAAAAAAGAAAACATTAACAGAACTAGTTGTGTGTGTTTAATGTGTCTTCTCTTCTGATTAAAACGAAACTGTTAAAACCATAGATAAGGATCAAACAATTAGGAAGTCTTGGAACGCAGGTGGTTGCTATGGTACCAACAGGCAGACTCTCCGGGCTGCCTTCAGCAGCTAACGTTAGCTAGCCCCTGGATGTGTTAAGCAATGTACTGTTAAAAGTTACCGCGACAACAATTGCTTCTCTTTAAAGTGGTATGGACAGTTTTCTTGGATGGAATACAGTGTAAATAAGGACGAGCTTTTCTGCAGCAGGTGCAGACATTTCCCCAGCGGAGCTGACAGCCCATCAGCGAGAGAGGAGTTTATTTGAGTGCTGGCCCTCAGAGGTAACATTAAAGGGATATTTCACCATTGGAAAGATGAATATATCTTTAATTGGGTCACTTATGTAGTAGAAATGTGACATTTTTTTTAGAAATTGGTGCCCTCTAAGCCGAGAAAAGCCAGAAAATTTTTTTTTGGCTCACGTGGATGAAGGACACCAAATCCCAGAATGCACTTGCTTTGCTGCTTTAGAGTCCACTCCCAAGCCACGCCTACTGTTTACAGACAGACAGTGAGGCATTCTACTTAACTCAAGTGTGTTTTATTGTCATTTCAACCATATACACAAAACAACGTTTCACCGTGGCTCAAGTGGTGTTACACATTTAAAATATATAAAAACGACATTATTTAAAAACGAAACAGGCTACATTTAGTGCACACACATTATAGCCTCCGTAAAGTTCAGCTAACGCATACTAGCATCAGCGCTTGGTGGGCTGTAAACACTGAGTATAAGCACAGCCGTAAATTTGCGTGGAATGTAGAATGGTCGGCATTCAACAGTCACAAACTACAGTTAGCAGGACACATTTACGCACCAGTCTGTGTTAACACAGCCCACCTCCACTAGTCTTACTCGGTGACAGAGCAGCCGGCTTGGTAGCTGGATAGTCCGGTACGCTGTTGTTCAGCCATGTTTCCACAACAACAAAAACACAGCAGTCTCTGAACTCGCGTTGGGAGTTTTGTTGAAGTTGGATGTAGTCCAGTTTGTTGTCTAATGAGCGGATACTTGCAAGCAGGATTGATGGAACAGGTGGCCGGCTAGTGTTAGCTTTCCACCTAGCTCTAACTCCTCCACACCGCTGTCAAGGTCCCTTTCCCCAGCTAGCGGCATCTAGCGACACCGCAGGCTGAGGTGCTGGTCTCCGTAGCAGGCAAAGCTTGCGTAGTGTGTTGAGTATTCCGTCTGTAATAAAGTTTCCTGCATATTTGCCGATCTGTACCAATGTATCCGGGTGGTACATGTGTGGTAGTTTAAATGCACATAATTGTTGTAAAAGTTTGCTGCTGAAAAGACTGTTTAGCGAAGCTTCAAGATGGCTGACACTCGGTTTACTTCAGCAAGCTTCGTGTAAAGACAGTCCAACCCCCTATGGGCGGGTTGAAAATATGCGGAACTAGCTGGCTGTAGTCCACAGACTCTGGGCAAAAATGCCTCCGATGACGCAAAAATCGTAGTTTTCCGTCATCTCAAGATTTTTTCCAGACCCACAATACAGAATTCTCTCATCTCAGGGGGACATGAAGCACGGTCATTCGAAAATACTACCGTGTTTCTACGGATACAAAGCTTAATGCTAAATCGGTGAAGTATCCCTTTAAGTAAAACGTGTTTCATGCTTCTTGCGTTATTATTTAAGTAACCTAGTAACCTTCCTATTTAGTAAGAAATGGTGAACACTGATGATGGCTTCTAGCTGAAACACGTTTGCGTTTTGCCCATATTAAATAAGAAGATAACTTATCTGTGAGTGACATAGTTTTTACTTTTCTTTGATCCTGTCACTGCCGTGGACTCGATACACTGTCTAAGATTTGGTGCTTTGCTGGCCACTTTTCATTATATCTTTCATAATTCAAATAATGCTTGGCTGGAAGTTTTCATTCTTTGATTTTCTTTTTCAGTTCAATTTAATTGTATTTATAGTATCAAATCATAACAAGAGTTATCTCAAGAACCTTTACAGATAGAGTAGGTCTAGACCACACTCTATAATTTACAAAGACCCAACAATTCCAGTAATTCTCATGATCTGACCATAGTCCTGAAGCAACAATGCTGTTATGAATACATAACGCTACATATGTGCTATGTCTGTCTGATGTAGGCTATTCTATGTCATGCAGTATGTAAACACCTTCTCTGCTGTTGAGGTTCATGTTTAGTTGCCACTTTGTGCAATAACATGGTTAATTTTCTAACAGTGCCGTGTAGAGCCAATGCTGCTGGTTCTGCCAGTGCAAATATATTTTAGCTTGAATAGGTTAAAATCGACAGGTTTTCGTCTATATTGTTGTGCACAAACGTTTTAGACTAAGCTTTATTGGTTGAGCATGTTGTAGACAGTACTGCTATTGCCTTTGTAATGCTGTATATGTTGGAAGGTAAAATTGTTGCTGTTGTTTTCAGTTTGTCCTTTTTGCTACTTCTACGTCTTTTTGAAAATGGCCCACTCACTTTTGTACAGGCCCGCCCAAAATACTTTTTCTGCCTACGCCACTGGTTCAGACATGAAGACATCAGCAGACAGATGGACAGACTTACTTTGTTCAGAGCTGCTCTGATTGGCTGTCTGCAGTCCAGCTCTGGTTCTGGATCTGGACGGCTGCTCCTCCTCAGAAACATCACTCCTCTTCCTCTCTCTGTGAAAACATTTCTTCATCACTAAAATGAGTTGTTGGTTGTTGTTGAAATATATTAAGATTTGGCCAAACTGTCTAGAGTCAGTTAGGTTTCAACAGAGGTTAGAAGTGGTCTGAATATTGAGGAAGACCAGCATGTAACAGTGGTCTCTCAGGTTCAAGTCCAGACTGTTTCTTTTTTACTAAATCATGCTTTTTTTCTATCAAATGAAGGCATGAATGTAATTTAAATCTAAATTTGATCATTTCCTCCCCTCAGATAACTTTTATATCAGTGTGTCATGTATGTTTCTTCTTGGCCTTTAGAACAACATTTATAAAACTTTAATATACCAACACATAATAAACAGAAAAATCTAAACAAACATGGCAGAGAAAACTGAAAATGAGTCATTAAATGAGTTAGTATCAGTTGTCTTACTTTGTGTCTGAGGGTCCAGGTTCATTACTGAAGTGTGGAGGATGATCTTTGGACCGGTCACTCTTCATAGACTGACAGCCAGATACTACAGACTCTGCTCCGTCCTCCTCTTCCTCCAAATCACTCATCTTCTGATCTGAAGTCAGTCTGAGAGGTAAAACAGGAACACTGACTGTGAGCTCACAACATTTACAGAAAATAAGTTTGTACAAGTCACAGGTAAGACTGGAAGAACAGACACACACACACATACACACACACACACACACACACACACACACACACACACGGTCAGTTGTCTTTAAATGGAGTCTGAACTGACTGAACTATTTCAGTTTCAGGGTTTCCTCCCTGTTCTCATGTACCTGGATCACCTGCTCTGTGATGCTCCTCCCCTCTCTGTTTACAGGAAATAACGAGTTAATTTATGTGTCAGAGAGTTGGAGTGTTTTTGTGCTCACGCAGATCAGCTTTTTAACTCTACTGCTGCTGGTGCAGCTGCCACCAAATACACCAAATACCTGATTATATTCTGCATTTAGGGAAAACTTAAAGCAAAGTTTCTCCTACAGACACTTTGCTTTAAGTTTTCTCTCCATGTTGTGAACTGCAACATGTTCATGTATTTATTTTTGCCATTTCTGCCTGACATTCTGTCTGATATTTTACTGGTCTCTCTTTAAGGATTCAAGCCATAAATAAAAAATATAAAAACATAATTCAAACGGATGTGTCGCATTGGCAACATGGCTCAAGAAGCTGACAAAGATATGTAATTCCCTCCGCTGAAAATCTATATCTTTCATAAAGATACCCATCAGGGAATGTTAACGGGGATGTCAGTCTCTAAATGTTTTAACTTTTATGAGCTCACCTCTCCCTCTCTGCACACCGAGCTCCACCGGATCTGCTAAGAACAGTGACACCGTTATCAACCGAGTATTGATTGGTCAGTAGGCGGTGCTTTTACACCAGTTGATCTCTAATCTCCAATTTAACCTGCTCCTGAGCAGGTTAAGTGTTTAGCATAAGTTACCCCGGCGATTGAACCCGGTAACAAGTGATCCACCGAGATACAGAAAACCCTGGGTTGAACCTGAAGTTACCTCGGTAACCCCAAATCTCGCTTCGTAGTACAGGCCTCACTCCCCAGATTTTGAGTTTTAAATTTAAACCTTTAAAAATATTTTAAACAATATGATTAAATACGTTTTTAACCTTTTAGAATTTGTTTTTATTTTATTAATTGTATTCAGGGTAGGATTTGTTATTTTAAAACATCTTTCTTTTCTTGTTTTTGATGTTTTAATATTTAATAGTAGTCAGTATCTGTTCCTCTCCTAAAACGTGTTTCGGGGTGAATTTTCCTCAACATGAGAACACAAATGCACGTGAAGAATCCAATGCATGAAGAAGTGATTTACAGTATGTAACTTCAGGTGACACTGATGGGATTTTAAAGTTGCTCTATGCCTCCATCTTGTGGTCACATTTGATATTACATCTGCATTACATACTTGGAACTGCAGCCTGAATACTGAGGGTTTAAACACATGTAGCCACACATTTCATTTAGTGTTTCAAGAGTGTTTTTGCTAGTTTTATTGATGATCAAACCAAGTAAAGAAACAAAAAGGAGGACAAGAAAAAGACAGTAATTTAGTGTTTTAGTTTTGACTTTTGGATGTGGCTCCGCGACCCAACCTCGGCTGAGAGGATGAGGTTGGATGGATGAAGATGTGGAATATTTTAATTGTTTTTAGAAAAAGATGATGCTAACAAACAGTTGGAAATGTGGGAATGGGTTCAAATATTAATGTCACTGAAAAGGTATTATACTAATAAAGTCCATTAATTAAAGTTGTAGATCAGAAACCCAACAGATTTATGTCAAACTTTAAATAGAAGACTTTTAAGTTGGGAAAACCTGATTAAACATAGCAACCTTCTCAAGACTGGAATATGTTGCCAATGCAGATAAGACTGCATTAGACTGCTGCCTGCCTGCAGGTTTGTCTTGTTTTGTTGCTTGCTATCGGATTCACAGGCAAGACTGGAAGAACAGGAACGAACACACAAACACACACACACACACACACACACACACACACACACAGAGAAGCAAAGTTTCTCCTACAGACACTTTGCTTTAAGTTTTCTCTCCATGTTGTGAACTGCAACATGTTCATGTATTTATTTTTGCCATTTCTGCCTGACATTCTGTCTGATATTTTACTGGTCTCTCTTTAAGGATTCAAGCCATAAATAAAAAATATAAAAACATAATTCAAACGGATGTGTCGCATTGGCAACATACGGCTCAAGAAGCTGACAAAGATATGTAATTCCCTCGGCTGAAAATCTATATCTTTCATAAAGATACCCATCAGGGAATGTACATCAGTGTGTCATGTATTTTTGTTCTTGGCCTTCAGAAGAAAATTCATAAAAACTTTAATATACCAACACATAATCAACAGAAAAATCTAAACAAACATGGCAGAGAAAACTGAAAATGAATCATTAAATGAGTTAGTATCAGTTGTCTTACTTTGTGTCTGAGGGTCCAGGTTCATTACTGAAGTGTGGAGGAGGATCTTTGGACCGGTCACTCTTCATAGACTGACAGCCAGATACTACAGACTCTGCTCCGTCCTCCTCTTCCTCCAAATCACTCATCTTCTGATCTGAAGTCAGTCTGAGAGGTAAAACAGGAACACTGACTGGGAGCTCACAACATTTAGAGGAAACAAGTTTGTACAAGTCTGGACGACTGGAAGAACACACACACACACACACACACACACACACACACACACACACACACACACAGAGTCAGTTGTCTTTAAATGTTTTGTATAAGTTACAGCAGGTTTAATGTGTATTATTCAGCCAATCAGGACTTTGTGTCAACAATCAAACTGTTGAGTTCATTCTAACATTTCTTTCCTCTACAGTCCACAGGGAGAAAACTGACTCAGAGACTTTAACAGTCAAATAATAAATGTTGGATTAACACTCACCCTGCCTCAGCCTTCAGTTTCCTCCTCCTGCTCTGTTCTCTCCACTCTAAACGGAGTCTCAACTGACTGAACTCTTTCACTTTCAGGGTTTCCTCCCTGTTCTCATGTACCCGGATCACCTGTTCAGTGTTGCTCCCCTCCTCTCTGTTTACAGTAAACCACATGACTTTATCTAAGTGGGAGTGTCTGAGTAATATGAACACAGATCTGTTTTTTTAACCCTAACGCAGCAGACCAAAGACACAAATACAAAACCTGATTAATGATAGTAACCTTCTAAAGACTGAAATATGTTGTCAATGCAGATAAGAGAAGTAAATACTTATGGTTTGTGGTATCTTTAGTTTCGTTGCTGTGATGCTGTATGGAAGAAGTATTTGCCGACACTGATCTTGATTATAAAAGGTTTATTACATCAAAGATTTCAGCATCAATTTACAGACTCCATGGAAAGTCTGGAGAGCTCCTCAGTCAATATGGCTACTCTGCCTCTTTCTGTCCAAACGGGAATATATACTGTCCTGTGTAACATGAGACGTGGTGATGGGGGTGTCAGTCCTGTGGCCACTCTGCTTCAGCAAAGTCACTGTGTCCTCTAACCATTTGTTTTAGCCATATGGCACCATGTGTGTAAGTAAATCATATACTACATTTCCCCCCTTTGAGACTTAATAAAGTCTCGAAAAACAAAAAGAATAAGACATACATGTTTAAAATGACAACAGAAGAACAAATTTCTCCAACACATGTTCCTTGCATTATGATTTTGACAATACAACAACTTTATGGAGTGTGAGAGTGAAAACCTGTCAGGCAGCTATCTCTCCAAAATATCATCAAACAACTGAGACAGGAAAATCTCTCACAGCCCCTCTGCCCAGGCGGCCACGCACTGTACTCCAGATCAAGTAGAAAATAAATCTTTATCAATTTATGTAGAATTATGGTTTAAGCAAATACATGTGAAAACCTCAGAAAATGAAATATATCAAAACAATGTCCAAATTCAGGCAGGTCAACCCTTCGGACCGTCCAATGGACCTATCCCTGCCTTGCTCCCATATCCCTAAGCGTCAAGAAAAAAGAAAAAACATTTGAGGTGCCCATATATTCACTCCATGACAAAAACATCATTCTCCAAACAATTAATACAAAAGAATATGACACAGATTATGTATTACTCATGCAAACATGTATATATATATATATATATATATATATATATATATATATATATATATATATATATATATATCAGAACAAACACAGGAATGTATTCCACTACATTGCAGCTTCTCAGCAGTGTTGATTATCAGTGCAGTGTTGGTGTGGTGGAATCTGAACATTTCCACACCGTCCTGGTTCAGAGTTCTCCTAGTTCCGTCATATTGTCCATATTTGTATCTGTATGCCCTCTGCACATTCTCCCATATGCTCTGGAAGAAAGGAAACACCAACCAGTATCTTTGCAAAACAACACATGAAAATTCATATACTACAGGTTCTTTTACTGTTTAGCTGAATAACTGGCTTATAGATATTCAGATATGCACATTAGACTGCGGACTGCCTGTTGACTTTAGCTGCCTGTCTGCAGGTTTGTCTTGTTTTGTTGCTTGCTGTCTGATGTGTTGTGTTTACTTGTTGTTGTGCATTGAGCCTGTCTGAATGTTGGTCTGTGTATGGTGCTTTTACGTGCTGAATATTGAGTCATTTTATTGTATTTTATTTGTTTAGGTTGCCATTTTAAAACTGGCCAGGGACAACAGATGAAAATGTTAAGTGATCATCACAGACTGTATAAGTTTAGTCAGGATAATGATTTAAAATCATTTAATTTTTTTTAAATGGCAGCACATAATCATCTGCTGTCTTGAATTAGATTTGTTTTTTTAAACTAGTGGTAATAAGTTGGTGTAGGTGGTGTATAAACTGGTGGTAGTGGCGAGAGCGGCGAAAAAGTCCTTAAGACTCAACGTGGACTGAATATGTAGAAAAACCGACAAAAACGTAATTTTCATTTTTTGACCTGCGAGGTCAACAAGTGGATGGTCGACAGGAAGACAACACGAGGGTTAATAGAAAGAAATCTCTTCAAATGAATAAAAGTCAAAACAAGTTAAATATAAAGTAGATTACGCTCTAGAAGGTATAAAAACTGCATCCAGATTCATTTTTTATCTCAACCGGTTGTGACCTTTACACCTTTACGAAAAAAAAACAAAAAAAAAACTCATTGTAGCAGCTGAGACCTGGCCAACCACTTGGGGAACACAGCACAAGCACATATGGACAAAACAAACATGCTAAATAAACATATAGGTTTATTTTTAAAGCAGATTTTAAATTACATTGTAACAATTTAACAATTCGCCCTTATGAAATCCAGTCGCGGCACGGCTGTCTTGGAACACAATAGACAGACGGTGGCGGAATGCCCCGACACTTATATTCAACAGTGAACATTCAGAGTTGGATCTACAGTCTGTTGAGATGCCGCTCCAAACGCAGAAACCAAGCACAGTCACACCATAAAATGTTAAAACATGTTAAGAAAAAAGATCCGTATTTTGCCGTAATCTAATGACACGAAAAAAAAATAATCCACAGCGATCAGGAGATCCACAAAAAGGGTCACGGTGTATCCAGCAAGGCTGATACAAGCGTCACATTCACCAGCCAGCTCCAAACAGGTGAACGAGGCCTCTCCACTTCGCCGTTTAAACAAAGTGGAATAAAACATAAGCTATAAAAGTCCAAATCTACGCAAAACGCGCAATGAATTAGTAAGATGACAGCAAATTTATATAGGCTACATGGGATTTAGGCAACCTTTATTGCAACGTTGGCACGGAAAGATGTCCAGACTAGTGCAACAGTAATTTTCGTTTTTTGCGTCCTGCATATGTGTTGACAATGGTCTTAGGTGAGAGGCAGAGCCCTGAAAAAATATTTTTTTTAATAAAGCAGTATATGAAATCAGATGTATTACCTACCACCATTTGGTTCTTTTAGGTTATTTAAAATATTTATAAAAGATCTGGTCATGCCAGATATAATTATTCCACTCATTTTTGAAACATTTTTGCAATTTCCCAGTTTCAGCCACCAGGGGGGCAGTGCTCCCCCTGCCCCCCGCAAACTCCGCGTATGGTTACATCCCTAATAATAAATATAAGACTCATGAAAGGCACTTCGCCCGTCACTAATACCAGATGGATTCTGATTACAGGTGGTCAGTTTGCATCATGGAAACTAAATATGATAATAAAATACTTGACTCTGTAGTAGTGTTCACAGGGAACTTCATCCAGGCATCTTCAGGCTTTTTGCAGGTTTTCGTGGCCTTTTTCACTCCTTGATCAGGCTGATACACACAACTATTGTTAACCCAACAGGGATGTATGACTTCCTCCATCTCTGCTCCGCCTTCTCTCCATACAGCTCCTGTCCACATGTTTCTGGTCAACAACATATATATGTTAGGAGGGCATTACATCATCCGAGGGAGGCTCTCATCACCACGCATATATTTTATATATATATATATTTATATTTAATAGTAGTCAGTATCTGTTCCTCTCCTAAAACGGGTTTCAGTGTGAATTTTCCGCACATGACTCAACATGAGAACACAAATGCACGTGAAGAATCCAGTGCATGTACAAGTAATTTACAGTATGGAACTTCAGGTAACAATGATAGGATTTTAAAGTTACTCTATGCCGCCATCTGGTGGTCACATTTGATATTACATCTGCATTACATACATGGAACTGCAGCCTGAATACTGAGGCTTTAAACACATGGATCCACACATCTTATTTAATGTTTCAAGACTAGTTTTATTGATGACCAAACCAAGTAAAGAAACAAAAAGGAGGCAGAAAAATATAGCACAGAAGAAGCCAGAGCGGTTAAAGACCCAAAGAGCTGTATGTCAGAGGAATGGACAGACAGGAAGTAAAGACTAAACGGAGTAACTTCCTGTCTGGGCTCTGGCAGTGTTTAAACATTGCTCCATCTAGAAGGGAATGTCCCGGGGGTAGAAACCCTCCATCAGATGCTGCCATCATTACATCTGTAAGAAATGACAACGTTTAGTTTAATGAAGCATTACACTAGAGGGGGGGGGGGGATGTTATAGCTTATAGCTCCCAGAGCTCCAACCCATTTAGTTTAGGCAAGAGATCAGCTGGTTTTGGCACCTTATACGACTGTTGCGACACTTTTTTCCGATGTTTTTGTTGCTTTTTGCAATTTTTTTTCCCCAACATTTTTGGGTGTTTTTTCTTATCTTTATCTTTTCTTTACTCATTTGGACTGCCGACGTCCCCAGCATTTGTCTATACTGCCTATGCTACGGGCCAGGCCTGAAATGTTAGAGCCCCCCATCCTATCTTCATTGACAAGAGGACTTTTAGTCATGTTAAGTCTCTTTGTAGTATTTTTGGATGTTGTTGTGACTGTTCTGCACCTATTTTTAGTCATCTTATGTTTCTTTGTAGTATTTTGTGTCTTTGTCATTTTGGGTCATTTTGTAGTTTGTACCTTCTGTCTATTGCTTCTCTTTCTGATGTTTTTGTGGCTGTTTGTGGTTTTTGACATTTTTTCTGACACTTCACCATTTTCTGACACTTTAGAGACCAAAACACTTATCCATTCATCCAGAAAATACTCCACAGATTACTCCACGACAACAGATTCAAACAGAAACATTCAAACTTCTCAAAATAATCACAATCAGACATTTTCAGATATTTTCCTCATATCGTGCAGAGACAGCTCACGTAGGAAAAGCTGGAAAATCAATACAAAGATTTGCAGATTTATTAAAAGCTTCAAAGATTTGCGACGTATTAATATATATGGTCAGAACCCATAGATATATAAATATTTATATCTATGGTCTAACGAGCACCTGCAAGGCTAACCCCTAACCCTTTTCCCCCATTCATATATTTCTTATTTGATATTTTAAAATAAAGAGCTAAAAGCCTGGAACCAAGCCAACTAGCTAGGAATAAGAAAAAATAACTTGTTCAAAAGAACAAGACTGTACAAAAAGGAACCCGTGAGATTAGTTACTTTTTTAGCATATGCGTCAGGAGAGCAACTCTCATAAGAATGAACGGGAATCCACCATTAACGTGGCCTCCAGGTCCTGTAATACATCCATGAGTTCATTCCTAAGAGAGTTGCTATGTGCTTCATTCACCAAAAAAGTTTCTAATCTTCTGGGTTTCCTTCCATGATGTTTGGCCCACTGAATCTGTTCAGTAGTGTTTGTCCCACTTACCCCGACCTGAGAGTTTTTAGGATGACAAACACAAAGAAAAACTTCAGAGAGAAAACTTAGTGTGCTTAGCGCAGCCTGCTTCCTTTCAGCTCTCATGTTAACGTGTTGGAGTGAAGCTCACAGACCAGACTTTGAGCATCAAGTCTGTTGACTCTGCAGATTTCATTGAAGTACACAGTGAAAATAAACTGCTGAGTCCTGAACGCATCATTACTGCAGAAACAGAGACGATCACTGCTCACTTTAATGATGATTTACTGCTGTTGGGTTCAGAGCTGTTAAAAACCATCTGAATGTTCCATCTACTTTTAAATATTACAAGATATATATTGTATGTTAATATGGAGTCTGTATATACAAACAAAACAAATGACAGAAGGACAGATATATATGATGTTAAAGACTGAACAGTAAAACATCAGCTGTGATTACTGGACTTCAGCAGAGCTTCTGCTCTGTATGAAGACCAAATGGTTACTAAATGTAACGCTGGTTCTATGGAAAAAGAGCCAGTGATGTGCAGGCTTCAGTCAGACTGATCTCAGATCTCAGAACTGTGACAACGATGAACTGATCAGTTGTTTAGTGTTGAAATGAGAGAACAAACACTTTGAGATCATATTTGATGGTTGGACAGTTTGATGTCTCTGTACATTTTGTGATGCTGTCAGCTGTAATCCAGATTTAAATCCTTCAGACATGAACACAACAACAACAGTCGTCTTTAACTCAACTCAAACACAAGATCACAACAAGCTTCTGGCTCATCTGATTGGCTGACTGTCCTCTCTCTCCTCTCACAGCTTCACTGAGAAGGTTGGAGGTTTACAGGAAATAGTGGATCTTGCTTTGATATTAACTGTGTTTAGTTCAATACTGCTGAAACCAGCATGGACTGACTCCAACCCTCTACTGACCTCAGAGTCTCCAGTCGACAGTTTGGACTCTTCACAAGATCACACAGCAGCTTCACGTCTGAATCCTGCAGCTTGTTGTATCTCATGTCCACCTCTCTCAGATGGTATGGGTTGAACTTCAGAGCTGAGGCCAGAGAAGAACAGCTGATCTCTGACAAACTGCAATCCCGCAATCTGGATAAAGAATAAATCATAAAGATAAAAATGTATTTATTTTCCAATCAATAGTATACTGATCCTTTAAACAGCTGCATTGGGAAATATGCATGTGTGTGTCTGTGTGCCTGTGGGAGTGTGTATGTGTGTGTGTGTGTGTTGTGTGTGTGTGTGTGTGTGTGTGTGTGTGTGTGTGAAAGTAGTAGAAAAAAAATTTCTACTTCAGCACGTAAACTTTATTAATTTAAAACCAATATTAGTTAAGATGACCTTCTGTATACAGATGTGACCATTTACTAACAATTATAAACATTCATTGACTTTAACAACTAACAGTGGACATGTTCTACAGTTTCCTTAACAAACAAATTTCTCTTGTGATTGCAGACTAAATTTACTACAAGAAACATGAAACTATAAACAAAAACATTTACAAATTCATGGATTAAGTTATGTTTGTTCATAAATTAGGTTCAGTTATAAATTATGCAGAGCTGAGACCAGATAAGCACAGCTGATATCTGACAAACTGCAGTTCCACAATCTGAATAAAGAGTAAACGTCAGTTAGTGTTTCCTGTTTTATTTTTTAGTAGTCTGTTTTGCCCCTAGTCTTGTCTAGTTTACTTCCTGTCTGTTTTGTTTTCCCGCCTGACTGTCTGCCCCGCCCTGATTTCTTTCACCTTCTTTTTTTAAACAACAAAATTGTCATAATGTCATATGAATTAGGTATAAAGACCATGATTTTTTAAAGCGTTAAAAAAAATGACAAAAAGCATCAAAAGCAAAGGAAAAAGGGCCAAAAACGTTGTGGAAAAGAGATGGAAAAGGTTCAAGACAACACGAGGGTTAATAAACACAAGTCTTCTGGGACTGCAGACTAAATGTACTACAAGAAACATGAAAATATAAACAAAAGAACATAGGTGTAAGTTATGTTTGTACATAAATTAGGTTAAGTTGTTAATTAAACATATTAGATCTATAATAGTAACAGAATCAGTGAACTGACCTCAGAGTCTCCAGTCTGCAGTGTGGACTCTTCAGAAAACCACACAGCAGCTTCACTCCTGAATCCTGCAGCTTGTTGTAACTCAGGTCCAGCTCTCTCAGATGGGAGGGGTTGAACTTCAGAGCTGAGACCAGAGAAGCACAGCTGATCTCTGACAAACTGCAGTACTCCAAACTGAAAAAAGAATACATGGCGATAAAAATCAGTTTCTAATTCAATCAATATTATATTGATCCTTTAAACATCTATATGTATGTGAGTGTGTGTGTAATAGAAGGTAAGGTAGTAGGAGGAGAGTAAGATAGGAAGAGGATAAGACAAGGTGAGGAGGAAAGGAGGAGAGGAAGAAAGGAGGTGAGGAGAGGAGTAGAGAAAGAAGAGAGGATGAGGAGAGGAAGAAAGGAGGTGTTATTTGTCAGCTAACGTGATGGGCTAACTGACCAACTGACTGAGGGATAACTGAGTTCAGGCATCAACACCAATACGAGGCACTGGCACACTTTTGATAGTCCTACTCCTAGCTCAAAAACCTTAACTCCTATCACTTAATGTTTAATATTGTTACAGATATGACACCCTGCTGAACATCCTGTGCAAGAAGAAGTGTTGTGTAAGAAATGTGAGGACAGTTAGCTGTCTGAAAAGGGCCTGGTTCTGATCTCCTGATATTTCTGGTATGATTTAGTAAAGGAGGCAGTGCGGCAGTCAGGGAAGGACAATTGGACATCTTGACAATCTGTGCGTTCGGGAAAGTCCAGAACGGCATAAGAAAAGTCTAATAAAGCGATATTAACAGCCAACAGCACAGGGTGCTAATACGATCACTTATACTATGTATACGTGTAAAAAAACTGAGAAAGAAGAGTAGGCCGAGGGTACTGCAGGGCGAAATCAAACCGCCGGCAGATCGGGCTGGGTTTACCCAGTAGTGAGGCTTTTGTTTACCCAGTCTATAGGCCTATATCATTAGACGTGACAATGTCTAACGTAAGGAGAAAGGTGGATGGGAAAAATTCAAAGAAAAGAGGGCCAAGTCTCTCGAGACTGATGCAGCAAAATGCAAAAAGCTCACATAGCATCCACAGCCTGGTCATGATGAGGGACAGACAGCAGAGTTAATTTCACATCAGCAAGAGGTGATGGTAAGTGCCAGGAGCAGGACACATTATAATAGGCTGCCTTTATCCCTATCTTAGCGAATTGCACAGTCAGCTATCAACATGGGTGTACATCATGATTATGAAATGATCATGCCTTTTAGTGCTCTCAAACTTAATGTGTTTAATCATTCTGTTGGGCTAAATTGAAACATTAAAATGCATTAGAAATTAATCGCAGGTTGACCACGATTTCACTTCGTTGTATGAGAGGTTGTAGTGAGCTCATTTTGCTGCTAGGATGAAAACTATGGTATTGAATTAATGGGAAAACATCATTACATGCATTGGTACCACTCTAAACATGCTAACAAACAGGGAAGGGGGCTAAATAATTCACCAAATCTAACCAAAAGTTTAACCAAAAAATACTAGCTTGCACTTTCTGTCTGTCTTCCATCAGTGTCTTTCATATTTGCGTTTACTGTTGCGGAACTGGCAAAGACCTGGGGTCTCATTTATAAAACTGTGTGTAGGATCCTTACTAAAAGTGTACGTACGCCCAAAAGCCCAAATGGCGTACGCCAAAATAAAGTCAGATTTATAAAACCGTGTGTACGCACACCTGTAAGCAATGTTCCCTTTATAAATCAGAGATTACCTACAAGTGTGCGTACGTGAATCAGCCGCTTATCCCGCCCTGTACACGCCATTTTTAACCATAAATAGTCAATGCAAAGCACCTCGTGAATGCTAATCAGTATGTTAATGACACTGGCAGTTGTTACACCGAATCATGATAACTAGCGGAGAAAAAGCAAAAAACTTCTCAGACGTTCAGGAATTGCCGCAAATTGAATTATAATTTCGGCCTGTTCTTGCACAGTGTAGGGAAACCTGATCTATAACTACATGTATTAATAATACGTCCAAAACAGCAGGCATTACGGCACTCAGAGACAGCTTCGATATACCAGACGTATATAATAAGATTTAACAGAACTATATATTATATCCAAACAAGCCTTAGTGATACAAATTAAGATTATATATGATATTTATATAAATAAATAAAAAACACTCAAACTGTCTGACATTTCCCTCTGGAAACAGCTGCTTTCCCCCAGAGTGGCGAGTACCTGTATTTGGACCGAGATGGCACGGTTCCGGCATGTTGCCCTCTCTACTGGACCCAATTCAGTACATAGATCCAAGAGCACAGCTTTATGGAATTTAATCAGCATATTAGCCATCGTGATGGTCAGTGAAGTCTCTTTTTCTCCTAATTCTGACATTGGCGGAGTCCTCTTGCAAGGCCAGCAGTGCCATCATGCAGCATTACGCATGGGGGTCAACGCAAGTATTTATATGTTTATAACAATTTGTGATTGTTAACACCTTGCCAACACAGCATCAACTAGTGGTATCCCCCACCCGAGATACAATTGAAGATGAAAGAAAGTCTATAGGCAAACACACTTTCTCATGCAGGTTTTGTCACAACGGTATTAAAGTTCAGACTGATAAGAGGACATTAAGGGTAATGATTGGATGAGAGCTTAATGGCTGTATTTTCAGACTTTGACATTTGATGATATATGCACAGTATTAAAGACAGATATTTAGTTATTTACACTGTGTTCTGCCGTTATGTAATGGTAGGGTATTTGATGCTATCCTGTAATCCAGTTGGGCCATCCCCTCCACCTGCGCTCCGTAGCAGACAATGTGACGGTGAGACAGCGGCGATTAAATATTAAGACATTTTTTAATTAAGATTTGAGTTGGAGGTGTTTATGGGAACAATATGAATGAATGAATGAATGAATTTTATTGGTCGTAACCAAGGGTAGGGTCGGAAGCTTCAGCGTATATAAGGCCCCCCTTGTCACATTTTTAAAATAACTCATTTCAATAAAATCGACAAGACGGAAAGATAAAGCAATTATACGGAAAGAAAAAAAAACAAAAAAAAGCAAATCAAAAACATGCCTACATCTACCTACGTACATACATACCTACATACATACACACAGACATACATACATACATACATATATACATACAACCTCATATACCCATTTAGGGTCAGTGCTTATATACATTGCAATGCCACCTTAAGGTAAATAATATCATAATTATGACGACAACCATAATGGTAATGATGCTTATCATCATCAACATGACTATCCACCTTCGCACACAATAATATTACTCATATCTATACTTATCTAGTATCATATCTTTGAACCCTTTTTTAAATTTAAAAACATTTCCGATATGTGTTAATCCTTGGGCAATGCGTTCCATACTTCACGCCACAGACAGAAATGCACCTGCTTTCATTACTGTGTTACAGGTAGGTTGTTCCAATTAAGGTCACCTCTGAGAGCATAACCCCTTCTCTTCTCTAAACATGGTTGAATGTTGGGGGGGACGTAGATTATTTCGGGCCTTATACAGAATAACGTAGTATTTTGGAATTAGAATTAGTATGATAATTGAAGCTGACATTATTCACAATTCGTATAGCTCTTTTCTGAACTGTGTACACTGTCTGTAGAGTGTTATCATCAGTACAAGCGCCAATACACACTGCTGGATTTAATCTTCATGATAATGTGGATGATATGGAGTGAAAAAATATGCGTGAGGCATCATACTTGACAATATTAAGAGTAATCGTTATTCCCATTTACTTTCTGCAGTCTGACTTCAGTTCACCACCTCACCATCTGCGTTGCCAATTCCTATTGTGTCTCCAAATGTGTGTACGCATGGGTCAGAGTTTGCGTGGAGGGACCGCAAATTCTCCATCAAGTTTGTTTTTATAAATCACAACCTTTGCGTGGGAAGTGGTGTACTCACATTTCAGCCCCGTTTGTGCGTACGCCACATTTATAAATGAGACCCCTGGTGGTTGTTTGTGAAAGCTTCACAGACAAATTGATAGGGGCCTAGTCAGTTTTCAGAAATTCACAGCCTTAATATGAATCAAAAGGGTAATATGACATTGACAAAATATTAAATAGGTTATTCAATGCTAATTCTTTAACACAAAGCAACACATTATATAATCAATAGTGCTAATAACCTATCTTTAAAATCAGTTGTTTATCAGGTTGAAGATAGTTGCAGCACAAATATGACAGGGTAGTAAACTACTCTCAGTGTAGGTTTGGATATCGCCTACAGATATCTAATCCCCAGTTCAGGTACGAGCAAGTAGCTTACTTCATACTTCTACATTTCATTATTTGTATTTTATTTTCAATGCAGATGTAATGCTTGTACATTTTTTGTTTTTATTTGAAGCTGAGGCTTCATTAATAAACACACACCCCAATTACCATCATTACCGTAAATACTTACGTAATACCTTGTCTGAGGCGTACAGTATTGTTGGCTATATCAGGACATCCGGCTAGTGTACTGTTGTGCACAGCTGAGGGGAGGGCGAATGGCCGGATGATGTGCGGTATTTGGAAGAAAGTCCAAGACTGTTTTTTTAACCGCCAGTCATCCCTTAGGCAGTTGGTGGACATGGCTTCACTTGGAAACTCACTGTGCCTGTGTATGAAGCACTGTGAATTTGCTTCTGCTCACATCCCGTCTGTCAGTTGGGCCCTGCCGCTGAGTCTGAGGATTCCATCCCATACAAAAACAAAACCAATGTAAAAATACTCAGAGGTGCTTTTGTCTAAGGCTCAAGAGGGCTGAAATATTTTAAGTACTGATGGGATTGTTGTGAGGAATGATTCCTGTATGGGAGTTTACAGTGTCCATGACAGAGACTTCAGTATATGAATCTAGAAGTTCTGTAAAATACACTTGGTTTTTGTTTTGAGGTTAATATATTAAACAACTCATAATATTCCATAAAGGCCGTTGACTTCTGAAGGTCTTTTAATTATTTATATATGATGGTCTCTGTCATGTGTCTCACGATTGAGTCAGGACTAAATGTGTTGTTAAACTGACAAACTTCAGATAATCGTGCTCAGTCAACCCATAAAACAAGTGAACTGAAGGGAATTTAAAACCTCGTAGGGATTTAAAATTGGTAGACTGGACGTGAGCTCAATACATGAACAGACCTGAAGAGTCTCGAGTCTACAGTTGACAGGCGTCTGCAGGCCACGCACACAGACACTCCACTCCTGATCCTGCAGCTGTTGTCACTCACGTCCAGCTCGCTCAGGTGGGAGGGTTGGGCTGCAGAGCGGCGGACACGACTTCACAGTCAGTCTCTGAGAGGTAACCGCCATTAAGTCTATGATGACGACTAATAAACATTTAATGTGACACGTTTATCCTAAAAACAGACTATTTCTATTGTATCACAAAGCACTGTCACAATGGTCGGATGTGTGACTTCAGATCTGTTGAGGTGAGAGGTCACAGGACCGCTTTCAATAATGCCCATGCCATGACAGACAGAGATCCCTTCTGGAGTGTTTTGTCTATATTTGATCATTCCAATATCACCCTCAGCATGCTCTCTCACATCAAGCAAAAGTATAGCTATAGTGGCTGGATTTCCTAATAGATTGATTCTATGTCATCCAAACGCAATATTGATTTGGGATATTCAGTTGCTACACCTAATTTAACTGTGTAAATGCAGAGATGCTACGGTGTACACGTTCCGCTAACCTGCTGCATCGAGACAGAGCGCATCACGTCATGACTCTGAAGCTACGCCCACCGCGAGGAAAACAACTCTACGCTCTCTGTTGACTGGATTGTGTGAAGGTTTCGTCCTCGGCATTTTCATCTGCTAGCAAACCATCAGAAACATCCCTAAATCTGGTCTTGTGTGTGGTATCTACTACCAACAGGGCAATAACCCAGCACGTAGATTTGATAAGTTGTCTGCCGGAAAAACTGAGCTTTACGAAGACAAAAGTGGACAGATGTCAGAATAATCCCCGCAGAGATATGGGGCGACACTTCGCTGTGGGCGGGACTATTAAATGCTTTTTATTTACAAGTCTCAATGTTACATAAAGCAGTATACATATGGACTTTTTATATCCACATGAACAGCAATGAAGTGCAGAGCTCTACAGACAGTCAGAGGTAGATACACTCATTGCAGATTCCAATTTTATGGCCAGCAAGCTTTTGCTTCTCCAAAATGTATCCTGTAACTTGTAAAATAACTGGAGCATTATCTAACTTCCGACAGGCCGAGCAGGACATGTGTTATTGATACAATGGATTTCTTAGCTCTTCAAGACCCATTCTGATGTATCAATCATTGGATAAGTCAATGAAATCAATTTAAGTAAGAAAAATATAGTTATTCCAACCAGTCTGATAGCTATGGGTTCGTAGACATTGTTCGGAAAATGACCAGAATATCCTTAATAAAGTAGTTCAGACATCTGCTCATAAATTATGATCAATAGCTTAAGGAAGATATTATGAAAAACGCATTTAAACTAAACAGCAGATCACAAATAATAAATGTCTGTATGAGCAATAGACACATGATAGAACACACTGCTGACTCTGTACTACACTGTAAACAGGCTGTCTGTTGTGATTAAATGCTGACAGAAGATACTTTTAGCTACAGACACCAGATCCTCCTCGTCTCATTCTCACGAGTATTGAGACCAAGTATATTTGCAGAGTGTAACCTGTAGAAGTAGTTACATAGGTTCTCTTTTATAGTGTGTAAGGTTTATATTGTTCAGGTGTGTAAAAGTCTGTAATATTTACTCTAATACTGAGCTGCCTCAGCTTCACACTGAGTATCAACTGACATCACATCTAACTTACTGAGCCTGTCTGCAGTTCCTCACAGCTGGACTCAGTCTCCGCGTACCGATCTCGCTGTGTGTGACTTGTGCAGGTCACCTCATCCAGAACCCTCTGACATCTGCAGCATGTAGGCCAGAGCTGAGCATGTGATCTCAGAGAGTTCCTTCTCTGATCGTTCTCTGATCAGAAACACTCTTGGCTCTCCTGCATGGACTGAGTGCTCGTTCATCTCCGTCCGACCGGAGATGTTGATGCTTCTGTCAGCAGAGAATGTCCCAGTAACTGCGTTCATCTCCTCAGGTGTTGATGGCTCTCTGGATGAGCTTTCAGGACTGTTGTCTGTCTGACAGCAGCCTCCTCAGAGTCGTCTGGTGACTCGCCCCAGAGGAGGCCATGACGAAGCGGACACAACAGTCCCAGGTGGCCCTTATTAACTGTCAAGGGATTTCTCCAGGCGCTCCAGGAAGACATCCAGGATGGGTACTGATCAATGTCCCAAATCACATCAACAGCATCATCTCTCATCTCTAGCTCGCATCCTCAGGGATGAAACTAACATAGTCTGCCCCAGGAGTGTTTCAGTACATTGTGTCCTGTTGGATGTAAGAGTGGAACAGGTATACTGCAGCCAGAACGCCTGACACTCGATGTTACAAGAGCAGTAGACTGTTTCTCGGAAGACCACACTCTCTCTTTTGAAGATCTGCTGTATCAACGCCTGAGTACAAGCGAGGCCTCGGTGACATCAGACCACAGCGCTCCAGGCTTCTTGGAGAGACATATGTTTCCTTTCTCCAGCCGGTTCAACAAACCCAGCCCCCCAGGCTTCAGAAGAACTCCCTGTCGGCCTCCGTCAGCTCCTTTGGACTCGTCTCATGCCCCTCAGCATACTTGAGCTTCTTCCTCTTGTCTGAACCAGCAGGAAGTGTGCAGTACAAGGTCGTCACGGTCTTGTGCAGCTCTCCTCTCTGGTCTGTAGTCACATGTGGTCCAGACTGTAGCAGTGATCCAGCAGAAACTGGGATCAGACACATGATGTGGAGGCTCCTGGATGTCTGATGTGGGAGATGATTCTGCTGGACAGCTCTTCATCACTTACTCCTCTTCTGAAGTACTCCTCCTTCTGGCGTCAGTGAAGCCTTGTACTCTGTACCCTGTCAACACCGCAGGGGGATCTGATTGGCTGCTGCAGGTCGGGAAGTTATCCAGACGAGAGCCGAGGGAGCAGCTTCCCCTGGATGAGGTTTGTCACAGCCGTTAACTGATTACTTCTGTGTGACATCAAACAGCCTCATTGTTGTTTGAAATCCATGAAATCTGCTTTCATCCAGCCGTCAAAGATGAAGAGACTTTAGAGCCAGCGAGCTGCCTGCTGTGACCTCCTGTTGATGATGGAAACACGGAGCCTCCAGAAGACTGTACTGCCATCTTTGATCAAGTTCAGCTCCCTGAAGAAGAGAATCACCAGACTGATAACTTGTGTTTCCAAACCCTCGCCCAGTCGAGACAGAACTTTTGCACTGAGAAGTTTTTCCCAACGCCAGCGACGCCGCTCCGTGGTCCAGTGAGTCTTTAAAGATGTCACAGCACTTGATTGGAGAGTCATGGGGATCTTCTTCTTGGAAGCTGTCTCGAGCTGCCTCACCTCATGTTGGGTATTACCCTCTTCACTCTGTCCCTCTATGATGAGAGCGCAGTGTAGATCCTGTTGAGGAGGTTCCACTTCCTGTTTCAGCTCCTTCAGCACACTCATACATTTCCCCTTCAGCCTGATCTTATGTTCTGACGACCACATTCACTACAAGAACAAGTGAGAGACAGACAAAGAAAAAGAAAAGTTGACAACTTGGTGATTAGTTTTATGACCATATGACAACCTTCAGATTTCAGTTTAAGATGGACTTAACTAATATTCAATCACGTAAGTGAGAAGGTCTGCGCTGTCTGACTCAACAACGCTGCTACCCCCCTCTCTAAAGTTACTCTTCTTCAGTTCACACTATGCATCAGAACACCCTTCTTTATCTGGTCTGTTATAGGAGTCACCTTTAATCCGTTCACTATTTTAATAATTGCCAAAGAGTCGTATTTTCTTCTTGCTACTGCTGCAGCCTTGGCTACGAGGCTACCGCGGTCCCGCGTTCTGTTTTTGCACTGGGAGCTACCACCATCTTAGCTGGATCGACTGGATACAAGCAAGCCCTGACCTGTGATGACAGCCGAGCCTCTCAGAAGCAAAAAAGAGATCTCCACCTAAAGAAGACCATCCGTCGGCTCTCAGATGAGCTCCAAATGCTGAATGTGCAGTTTCTTGACCCGTCTCCGCCCAGTCCTGACCAACTTCGTAGTGGCCTTGCACTCCATCATGCAGCGCAACTCAACCCTCCAAGACACCATCACATGCACACCTCTGCCTGCCATCGACCCTCCTGCTCACCCCAAACCACGGATCGTCATTTAACGGAGTGGTGACCATGGGCCGCATGACAGGCTTGGATGGTCCGTCTCCCCACCTTGTTTGAGTCTCTCTCCAACCCGCTTCACTGCCCTAGCTGACTCCAAACCGTCCTTCAGCTGATCTCGCCTCCTCCTCCTCATAGACCAGGAACCCATCAACAGTGTCTGTCGGCCCGTGACCCCCTCACAGCCGCGCTGAGGTGCCGTGTGCCATGCGGTGGTTCATGATCCCACCGTATAACCAACTCACCGGCCCTTCTTCCCGCACCTCGATCTCTCCGCCAGCCAGGATCTAAGGAGGCTGTTCTCCGACAGGACATCGCCCAGCCCCGATGCTGCTGGCTCGCACACACTCACACCGCACATCTGTGCCCCCCCGCCTCCCCAGCAGCGAGCCTTCTCACATTCCCTCTCCTCGCCTCCTATTCGCACCTTGATAGTGTGGCGATAGGATCATTAGGAACATCCCATTACTGTAATGCCACCACACGCTGTTTTCCTGGCTCCCTGTTTCCCAACGCATCCAGTTTAAAACTCCTCCTCACCCACAAAGCCCTCCAAACCAGGCTCGTCCTACCTCACAGACCCTGCTCCACCGCCACAATACGGACCTCCTCTCCCCACCACTCAGGCTCACGTACCGTACCTGGTGTGACAGAGCTTTGACATTGCAGCACCCTCCCTCTAGACTAAACTCACTACCCATCACATCCATGACCGTACTGCCCCTGGAGACATTCAAAACACACCTCTTCAGATTAGCTTTCCACATACAATAGTCTACATTTCTCACCTGATAGTTACTGTTTTATGTTTTTATTGCTTCTAATATGCTTGTTTTATGTGGTGGTTTTAATTGCTTATCCGTGTGATATATGTGCTGGTTTATAATGTTAAGTGTCTTTGAGTACCATGAAAAGCGCTATATAAATATATGTATTAATATTATAGATATAAATATTATAATATTAAATGTCTCAGTATTACAACAACCAGTTGTGTGTTCAGACATGAAGATATCAGCAGACAGATGGACAGACTTACTTTGTTCAGAGATGCTCTGATTGCTGTCTGCAGTCCAGCTCTGGTTCTGGATCTGGACGGCTGCTCCTCCTCAGAAACATCACTCCTCTTCCTCTCTCTGTGAAACAATTTCTTCATCACTAAATGATTTGTTGATTTGTTGAAAAATCAGAATCAATAGTGGACCATTGAGCTTAAATTAGATTAAAAGAATAAACTTAAAAAAATATATATAAATCAATGTGAGCAAGCTTCTCTACAAATGCTGTTCCACCAAATGTTATGAAAAATATTTACAGTGACTTCAACAGTCACCCAGAAATTGAATATTTTCCTGAAGTGTAATTCTGAAACAGAACATTTTGTCTTAATGCATCATCATCATCTTCTTCAGGTCAGCAGACAGTAAACAGTCTCTTACTTTGTGTCTGAGGGTCCAGGTTCATTACTGAAGAATGGAGGTTCCTCTTTGGACAGTCACTCTTCATAGACAGACAGCCAGATACTACAGACTCTGCTCCATCCTCCTCTTCCTCCAAATCACTCATCTTCTGATCTGAAGTCAGTCTGAGAGGTAAAACAGGAACACTGACTGTGAGTTCACAACATTTGGAGGAAACAAGTTTGAACAACAGTCACAGGCAAGACTGAGATCATTTCTGCATTCATCATAATAGTTTGAATATTTTCTGAAGTATATGCATTAAAATGTGAGTTCCACAACATACGTTGGACCTGGTTGCTGTTGAGCAAAACAGGTTCAGTAACATTAATGATGACAAACTGTAGGAAATGCAATAATTGACAGTGGCACGATGTCTTAAAAGACAGTTAAGGTCTGATCATTTAAGCACAGTGAATATATTGGACAGGTAAAGGTAATGTCAGTAGGATTGCTTTTTACTCAGACACACACTGATGAGTATTTAGAGCAGTAAATCTGGGGCCGCCTCAGTTTAGGGAGTCTGACCACCTTGACTCTTTAGTCCACTGGCTGTTCTGACAGATTATCAGTCCGACTCGGCTACCGTCAACTATAAATGGATGTAATTTAAATATCCAAAAGTGTTTTCATCAGATAACTTTTACCGGTTTTATCAGTGCTGCCGATGGATGTTTGTTCTTGACCTGTTTATGGTAGCAAGAATCTAAGCTCAAATATTCACTTACTAATAATTCAAAGCTTTCAACTACAAGCTCTGAATCGTTAGTAAGAGGAGCTTTGATCTTAAACTTGCTTCACCATATTTTACTTAAGCAGTTTGTTAAAGAACAAACTCAAACCGTCAACATGATGGGCGGAGGAAGCGTATTAGATGTCGGTGGGACAATCTAACGGGGGTGTGCTGCTCCTTCCTCAGAAAATATTTAACAGAGCAGATGTAGGGTTGGGTACCGAACTCGGTATTTTGTTAACCAACCGTATTAAGTTTAGGGCTGAACGATTTTTGAAAATAATCTAATTGCGATTTTTTTCAAAAATATTGCGAATGCCATCGTTTTTTAAAGTGCCCATATTATGAAAAAATCACTTTTTCTGGGATTTGGGGTGTTATTTTGTGTCTCTGGTGCTTCCACACACATACAAACTTTGAAAAAAATCCATCCATGCTGTTTAGCCTCTTAAGAATCTCCTGCATTTTCAAGCTTTTGGTCTAAACGTCATACCCAAATTAAAATTGGTACAGCTCCCATATACTTTGACACTCAGAGATGTGCCTGGTATCACTGGAAGAAAACACTCTCAAGTTTTTGTTCCAGTGTCAGGGTGATTCTAGGCCTTACTGACACAGAGTTACAGAGGCTAGAATGGGAGGGTTTCTATTTCCGTCCAAGTCATACATCTGTAAAATGATTAAAATCCACTGCTGTGAACATATATTCCAGGTGACAGACAATCCAGGACATTAGCCACATGTCTCAGCTTACTACAGAAAAAATCCAGAAGCCAAAAGACTCAAAAATTGATTTTATATGAATTTTTTTCTACATATATGTCTCTGCGTTTTTCTGATTTTTATTTGAAAAGTGCAAAGAAAAAAGCCAATAAAGTACAAATAAAACACTTCTCAAATACACAAACACATCCACATCAATCATACACATACTTGAAATAACTATATACATAAATATATAGAAATAGTCATTATGAACTGCACAGGGTGTGAAATGCTATAGGAGGCCCTGTTTTTGCTTTGACACAGCTCCAGCCATTACAGGGTTAAAATTTCACCGGCACATTTGGTATCGATCGACTTGTCTACTCATTGGCTACAAATGTAGCCGGGTCTTAGGGCATTTAAATCTAACTGGTCCGAGCAACTGTCGATCATTTCCGCGTGGTCCCCAAACGCGTCAGAGGAGACTTCAGCTTTATTATTGGTGTATCACAGCCAAACCTGCACGATTGGCTTATATCAGGTATCGATGGAAAGCTTAGAACCCAGGGAATAGAGTGACGCCCACATCAAGTTGCTAGGACCCTCAGGAGAGAAGCGAGCAGCGTTAGAAGTGCGGAAATGAAAAACAGTTCAGCGATTTTCCATTGTGATTCGGCCAGAACGTCAAGATTGTGAGGCAAACAGCTCGTTTTTGGATATAACGGCTTGGATATTCCATTTCCTTGGACTCTTGGGGATTTAAGAAAAAAAAGTTTTGGGCAAAAAATCCACGCAGTGGCCAAAGGGACAAGGAAACAGGTAAGGATGCACTACACACGGGCTGCGCTGTTTACGCTGTATTGTTTTATTTATTATAACTTTGTAGCAGTTGTGTAACTGCTGTAATCATCTTATGCTTTGTGTGTGGGCTTAATGGAATCATGAGACGCTAAGCTTTAAATTGGTGTGTCGCATGGCCGTATATTTTGAAGATTTATGCTTTAAAGTTATAAAAACGTTTATAAATGGAGATTACAGCGACACCACTGCCACAATCTGTACCGTAGACGGTACAGTGAGACTTATCAGGCTTTAGAGTGAGATACGGTTTCTGAATGTGTCCTGCCTTCAGTCTCTGGGTGAGCTGTTCAAAATCGGCACGGCTTGTGACGTCACAAGCCGAAACGAGTAGGCTAACCGCAACCATTAGCTCGTAGTGTTAGCATGCTAACGCTATGGCTAACACTAGCTTGCTAACGCTAGCATGCTACCTGTTCTCAATAGCAAAGCACTGCTACAACACACACAAGATCACCATAATCTACAAAAGAACTACTTCCATGTGCGCCCTCATTTAGAAGTCTCCCAGCTAATCCTGCCTTGTAACTGACCAAAGTTGTAGAAACAGCCTTTCTTTTACTGTCTATGGAGCTAGCTAGCTGACATGATCTACATCTGAGCTACTGGGCATGTGCAGTGCAATCAAAGATACTACAGAAGAAGAAGAAGAAAAGAGGTCTCACTCTGTAGCTAAAACAGAGACCAGGTGAAAAGAGGATCTGCAGCAGTGAGAGAGAGCACTGCAGTACAACAAAAATATGGTGTTTTTTGAAAATTAAACCATGTAAACCTGTTCTGGTACAACCTTAAAATACAATTATGAACCTGAAAATGAGCATAATATGGCTGCTTTAAGCTCTTTGTCTTCTGTATTATTCAACAAAGACAAGCAATAAATCATTGTATAATATGAACAACACAAGATTAGATGGATTAAACCAACTGTTCTTTCCTGGAGGCCAGGTCTGTATGTGATGATGAAATTAGGTGATGCATGAATTTATATGAATGACATCTTTTGTTTAACTACTTCAATCACAGTAGTATATTGAGCACTGACCAAGCCTGGTGTAAACATTCATATGAAAGTCAGAAACAAATCACACAAACTAAAGTGCAGATTGCAGAAATATAAAAACAAATATGTGGCTTTACCACACTTAGTAGTATTTAGATTATTTAGTTGATTGCACATTTTAAATACTGTTTTTGAACTAGACTAGACTAGTTAAATAAGTAAAAAGTATATATGAAACGGTGTATTTTTTACAGCGCACACAGAGGAGCTGCCTCCAGCCCCTCCCTCCTCTCATGAAGTTGCGTGCCGTGTGCATGACAGCGTCACGTTGCACTTGCTCAGAGAGGCTATCGTTATGTTAGTAGTAGCATGCTGCTGGTGTTCATGCCGTGGGATTAACTGTACTAATAAAACCGTTGAAACAACGCAGCCACGCTGCTGTGAAAGCTCCCCGAACGTCATTTATCAGTCTGGTTGTTACCTCTCTCAGTGGCAGCTCCTCCACTCCATATCTTTATAATGGAGCTAGCTAACTGGAGCTAACTGCTAATCAGAGCTAATCGTTGCTAACCGAGCCTTCAGTTCTGCGTGCCTGTATCCATTAACTGCATGTATGGACTCGAGCCTGAAAAAAACCCTTCATTTTATTAAAATGGCTGTAAAAGTTTTAAACTACAACTACAATTTTTGAATGACAAAAATCTGTTCAAGGTACGGCATAGCGTTAGCGTGCTAAGTTGATGCTTTCTCTGCAGAGTGCAGACTGATTTGCTTTCGCGAGCCATGTGACCAAATCGCAGCCCTTGCGATTAGGAAATCGCGTTTTAACATATCGCGATATAATTGCAAATGCAATTAATCGTTCAGCCCTAATTAAGTTGGTACTATGAATTAGACATGTAATTAGACATGTAAATGTGTACATGTATTAATATTCACACGTAGATTCTTAGATGGGTATAAATTACTTCTATTTGCACTTCGGTGGCGATCGGCCAAGAAAAAGCACTGTGTCAGCAATGTGAGTCAAATACTCGCACTCTCGAGCCCTGTGAATATTTTCCTGAAGTGTAAATTCTCAAATGGAGGTTCTCGGGGGTTTTGCTGCAGAAGTAGAATCATTAGTTTGTGGTTATAAAACCCAGAAAAGATCCATCTGAGTTTGGAAGAGTATCTGCACTGATAGTTCTGCATCATGAATATAAATCTTTTAGTAGAACATATTGTCTTCATCCTCAACGTATCATCATCTTCATCAGGTCAGCTGACAGTAAACAGTCTCTTACTTTGTGTCTGATGGTCCAGGTTCATTACTGAAGAATGGAGGTTCCTCTTTGGAAAAGTCACTCTTCATAGACAGACAGCCAGATACTACAGACTCTGCTCCGTCCTCCTCTTCCTCCAAATCACTCATCTTCTGATCTGAAGTCAGTCTGAGAGGTAAAACAGGAACACTGACTGTGAGTTCACAACATTTAGAGGAAACAAACAAAACACACACACACACACACAAAGTCAGTTGTCTTTACATCTGTTTTCTTGAGTTACAGCAGGTTTAATGTGTATTTTTCAGCCAATCAGGACTTTGTGTCAACAATCAAACTGTTGAGTTCATTCTAACATTTCTTTCCTCTCCAGTCCACAGGGAGAAAACTGACTCAGAGACTTTAACAGCAAAATAATAAATGTTGGATTACCACTCACCCTGCCTCAGCCTTCAGTTTCCTCCTCCTGCTCTGTTCTCTCCACTCAAAATGGACTCTGAACTGACTGAACAGTGTTGCTCCTCCCCTCTCCATTTACTGGAAATCATGTGTCACATGACTTCATCTGAGTGGGAGTGTCTTTGTGTGTGTGTGTGTGTGTGTGTGTGTGTGTGTGTGTGTGTGTGTGTGTGTGTGTGTGTGTGTGTGTGTGTGTGTGTGTCTGTGCTCACACAGATCAGCTTTTTAACTATACTGCTGCTGGTGAAGCTGCCACCAAACACACCAAATAACTGATAATATTTTGCATTTGCATTTCATTCTGTCTGATATTTTACTAGTCTCTCTTTAAGGATTCAAGCCAGTTGACATGATCCTATAGTTTAGAGTTAGCAGAAGACTAAATTACCAGATCGTTTACCACGTTTGTTTCTTTTTTTTTTTATAAAGAGCTTTATTAAAGTTTTACAGGTTACAAGTTATAAATTAGACATACAGTAGGCTACGTATCACAACAACCAAAATAAACAATACAACAATTCCAAAATTTAACAAATGACACAAACCAGTGCTAAATGTTCAAATCGAGCTAGTAAAGTGCGTCTGGTGCATAGAGTCTTTCATAAAGTGCTGTAGTTCACAAAATGTTCCAAGGAAAGAGTTGTTTTTTGTCTAGAGTTCTTCTTCTCCTTAGCTAAAACATTATGATTGTGCCACAATTTAAGTACCTGGGCATTACTATCAACTCTAATCTTGCTTTTAAAGCATATATTAAGAAAGTGTGCAATAGGGTCAAGTTTAGCCTAGCCAATTTTAAATATATTAGAAATGCACTGACTTTTAAAACTGCCAAATTATTTATGGATGCCATGATTATGTCACATCTAACATATTGTCTGACAAGCTTGGGACAAACTAACAGCTCATCACTAAAGCCACTAGCTACTCTTTACAAGAGAACACCCAAAGTTTTGGATCAGAAGCCGAACAGCTCGCATCACTGTATCATCCTAAATAACCGTAAACTGCTGAGCTTGGAAGATGTAATTAAATACAAAAACATCTGTCTGGTGTACACAATTCTGCATAACACTGCTCCTCCTCCTTTGAACTCTTTCATAACCCGACATAACAACAGCAGTCAGATCACCAGACGCACCGCACGAGGTGACCTTCCAACACAGACTCACTCCCTACTCGTCAAATGTCTGACGCATGGTCAAGGACCCCTGGCGTTACGTTTCAACGCCAGGGGGGTACCCGTTGCGTTATTTTTCGATGAGGGGGTCCGTCAGATAGACATTCATGTTAATCCCTCACCCTCGGATATAGACAAAAGAAAAAACATTTATTCATGAGATCTTATCATGGTTTATATGTATTTCTTTTAATGTTATTATTTCGGTCCATTTGGGCCAGGGAAGCTGGGTTGCTTTTTTGTTTATTTATATTTTTTAAACTATAATGCTACATCTATCAACATTTATTTAGATGTTATCATGGTATTCATTTCTTTATTTTAATATTATTCAATGTACATATATAAATAATAAGTGGTTTAGTCACCAGCAACAACACGTTGCTCAGCTTTGTTCCAGTAAGTTATGCACCGTAATAACGTTTAAAAAAATCCACAGAATACTCCAGAAGTGACGTGGTACGTGCCGTTCGGTGGATAAGAAGATAAAACATACATAATATTTGTAATATTGATGTTTTTGTCTAACGTTGTATTTGAGGATGTAAACAATAAAGCTAACAATAATAATAAAATACAGTTTCATGTATTTGTCTCATGTACTGTTTGCTCGGTCGGCCGGTCGGCCGGTCGGCCGGTCGGCGGCGGCAATCTGAAATGGAATGGAGCCCATTCACGGCAGAGAGCAGAAACACAGGAGTCAAACATGTCCTCCCACCCACCCCGGAAGAACTACAAGTGCACAGGCTTTGTAACAGCTTCTGTTGCGCGTCTCTTATGGGAGTTGTAGTTTTAATTTTGGATACATCCTGGGGTTTTTTGGGATGGGGAACACACTGGTGTCATCAGATTTTAAAAATCGGATCGTTAAAATAGGTAAAAATAGCTTATTACCATATTTGACAGTGCTTACAGTGGGTAAACTTTGGTGACCATATCTACATGACAGCTGAGGTCCAGAGCTTTCTATAACAGCTGGTCCTATGTGTGTAGTACCTTCTATAACAGCTGGTCCTATGTGTGTAGTACCTCTATAACAGCTGGTCCTATGTGTGTAGTACCTTCTATAACAGCTGGTCCTATGTGTGTAGCACCTTCTATAACAGCTGGTACTATGTGTGTAGCACCTTCTATAACAGCTGGTACTATGTGTGTAGCACCTTCTATAACAGCTGGTCCTATGTGTGTAGTACCTCTATAACAGCTGGTCCTATGTGTGTAGTACCTTCTATAACAGCTGGTCCTATGTGTGTAGTACCTTCTATAACAGCTGGTCCTATGTGTGTAGTACCTTCTATAACAGCTGGTCCTATGTGTGTAGTACCTTCTATAACAGCTGGTCCTATGTGTGTAGTACCTTCTATAACAGCTGGTCCTATGTGTGTAGCACCTTCTGTTGCTAAATGACATGCCTTCAAACATGTACTGGGTTCAAGGTTCAGAGGTCAATATTTCAAAGCAGGAGTAATGTATCCTCTTCAGACTGACATATGTTACTCTCCAGGTTGAGACCTTTCCAACGATGTGTTTGATATAGTCCTACGACAACGTTTTAGTTTTTACACATCATGGAGACCACTTTGCAGGTGATACTTTATTGTCTCCAGAAGGATATCTGCCTTGAGTTCAAATGCTTCACACATAACACTTGACATATTGTTTTATCATACAGCTGACATATACGTACAACAAAAAACAACATAAACGAAGTGATATATAGCCAGACTGAAGCACATTACACAGCCACAATCTATTGTTCATCTTTCACAAACAGTGACAAGAGCAACACACAACAATTTTCATTATATCATGAAGTTATTCCAAAACCCCTGCAGCCTCAAGCAACATTATGTAAAGTTTTAATTGAGTTATAGGTCCGAATAGGCCCACAGTTTAGAAATGTTAAGTTTACATTGGGGTACCCATATCTTCTGCCAGAGGATAAGAGCTCATACTTGGCATGGAGAATAAAGATCAGATCATATTCTCTGTGCTTGCCTGGAGAGACTGGTTTCTATTCCTCTACACAACCTTCATGACAGTCATATTAATATGCTCTGTAATGCAGCCTTGTATAACATAAACCCTCTGTTTCACCGTGTCTGCTCTAAATGATAACACATACTTTGAAGTGTGCCAAAAATGCCAAAACACATGTTGTATATGTACACATACCCATACAAAGCTATATACATCTTACTCTGTGAACAAAAACCTCAGCAACAATCTGCTTATGCTTTTAATTCCTGAAAATGCTTCCTAAAACTAGTCCCTTCTTAGTTTTGAAAAGGTAGTCTTTCAGTAAAGGCTACAAAGGTTAGGATGGCTACAATCTGTAACCACGGTGATTGATATGAGGATCATCTTCTGAATATAATAATTAATATGCTAAGCCTACCATAAATTGATATTTCAAAAAAGTCATTTATTTAAAACAACTAATAATGCAGTGTGATGTTAAATCAAACTAAGTCCCACACATAAATATGCTCATGTTTTTTTTTCCCTTTAGTCTTTGCTATTAATATTCATCAACCACAAAATTAGAAAATTGCATTTTAAATAACTATGCATAGAAAATAAAATAAAAAATGCTTCTCTTTGTATATAGTTTATTTTTTGTTTTTTCACAACAGTAGGCAACAAGTCAAAACAAATGCAAATTAGTCAAACAAGCCATTAGGCTGTATTTCTAAACACTCAACTGTAGTTTTTGATATAGTGTGTATATATAAGGCAAATCAAAGTGCTTAGCATAAAACACTATTTTTTCATTATTGGTATTTTATTGTGTAAATTCTCACGTACAATGTGCAACATTCTTTCACAGACGAGGAGGGGTAATTACTACGTCAATTCCGCTGATTTATTTAAACGTTATTACGGTGCATAACTTACAGGAACAAAGCTGAGCAACATGTTGTTGCTGGTGACAAAACCACTGACTATATATATTTACAATGAAGAGATATACTTGCGTTGAAGACCCGCTGATCGCTGGCCGATTCTGTGAATGAATGAATGTGTCTAGCTTAGGGCTGGGCGATATATCGATATAAAAATATATCGATATATTTTTAAATGTGATATGGAATTAGACCATATCGCATATATCGATATAGTTCAAATTTGCGCTGTGATCCTTGCTCCAAGCAAGCTGCTGACCCGGAGCTCTCTGCACTGCTCTCAGCGCCCCCGCCCCTCCTCTTTCATGCACAGAGGGGGGAGGGGCAGGAACAGACACTCAGACAGCCACTCTTCAACAAACATGGAGGAAGCAGGACGTGTGAGCCTTACATGAGCGTGACAGTTCACTTCAATCAAGACTGGGAGATGAAAACAGCGTGTCTGCAAACAAGTTATTTCCCCCAGGATCACACCGGTGAGCATATAGCTGAGGCCCTGCAGGATGCAATTGCAAGCTGGAAACTCTAAGAAAAGCATCTGGTTGCTATAACAACCGACAACGGGAGCAACATCGTCGAAGCGGTTGAGCTGAACGAGTGGCTGAGGATACAGTGCTGCGGTTACAGACTACACTTGGCTATTGGTGAGTGCATTGTTATAAGGAGTATTCAGATATTTTACTTTAAACAAAAACATATTAAAATGTTAGTTTTCCTTTGTGTGTCTGTCTGCAACTTTGTGTTTAATGCTGCTGTCTTGGCCAGGTCTCCGTTGAAAAATTGATTGTTAAATAGAGGTTAAATAGATTAATAAAACACAAAACTTAAAGTGCTAAAAGTAAAATCACTTACAATACAGAATGGTAGATTTCAGAACCATATTTATTAGGTTATTGGATAAGAATTAGTGATGCATTGATGTGTTTACCACTTTAATGTTACAGCTGGTAAAGGTGAGGTAATTATGACTTTAAAATGCTGGTTAGCCTGTTGATATCATCAAGGTAACATATATTTAGCTATTATGATAGACTATAGTTTTTTCTCTGGATTGAAAGAGCAAACTGCAAAGTAACTAGAAACTAATGTTGACACGTAGGCCGAAACATTGTGGAGTTTTTAGTGGAGTAGAAATATGAAGTAGCATTAAAAAATAGCATAAATACTAAGAACAACAACAAGAACGAAACATGAGTAAATGTACATACAGCATAGTCATCATTATAAATTATACAAAAATAATGCATAAAAATCACAGGATTACAATTCAGAAAATAAATGAATATAATATTTTATATTATGATTAGGACTGGTGTTGATTAAAAAAATAAACTATGAAACGAGAAAATAATATTAATGTAGAATATTTCTAAAGCTTGATTTTGGAAAGCACTTAGTTGTATGAGTGTGTTAAAGTGAAACCAGAGTCAAATTTCTCGCATAGGCACATTTGTTTAATATTTTTTTATGATTCAGACAGGACATGGCATGAATGACAAGTGCGTCACCCGGGCCATTTCTCTGCACAAGATAATTGTAAGCTGTTTTTCGTACAGCTGGAAAAAAAGGAGATATCTGCTGAAGTCCAGATTCAGCTGGGTCTGCCAAGTCACCAACTCATAACCGAGTCTGCCACACGCTGAGGATCAAGGCAGCAGATGATAGAGAGAGTCCTGGAGCAGGGAGGAGCACTGGCCAAAGTCCTGTCTAATGACAAAAAGACCAGGCACCTTGTCCCTACCTGGCAGAACTTAGAGGTCCTAGAAGCAGTCCAAAAGGTCCTGAAACCTCTCCAGGACTTTACCGATGCTTTGTCAGGTGAGGAGTACGTCACTCAATCATATGTGAAACCTGTGCTGCACCTTTTTAACGAAAGTCTCCTGGCATGTGAAGAGGGTGATAGCGAGCTTTGCAAATCCATCAAGACCAGCATTGTTGAGTACCTCAACAGCAAGTATTCTGACCCAGCCTCTACTGACCTATTGGAGATGGCTTCATTTGTGGATCCACGGTTCAGGGCCACCTACATCCCAATTGAAAAAGTCGATGCATTGAAGCACAGAGCTGTCTTGGAGGTGGAGACGCTACTGGCTGATCAGAACAGCTGTCAACCGCCTTACCTACGTGTGCCCACTGTGCCTGAGCCTGCAGATGGAGAAGCAGCAGTAGCACCAAAAGCTAAGACACTGGCAAGCTTCTTCAAGCAGCGCACAGCCACCACCACAGCACCAACCAAGAGGGGGGTTATGAAAATGAACTGTCAAGTTACTTGCAGTCAGCAAGTGTGGAGAGTGACACTGATCCCCTCAAGCTCAGCTCTGAGCCAGCTGGCAAAAAAGTATCTCTTGGTACCAGCTACCAGTTCACCCACCGAAAGGGTTTTCAGCTGCAGTGGCAATATCGTGACCTGCCACAGAGCATCTCTGAAGCCGGATGCCATTGACAGGCTGGTGTTTCTCGCACAAAATCTTTAAACGAAGGAGGACACGCTTGTCTGTCTTCTAATGTCTACCTCAAGACAGCATTACTGTTTATCAAAGTGAAAAAAGGGGGAAATGTTTTTTGAGTTCTTGTGCAACTGGTGAGACTGTTCAGATAAGAAATTGAGTTAACAAGAAGGAAAAGGTAATCTCAAGCTGATGTTTAAAAATGTTTTTCTTTTTCTTGAACTGAGCAGTTTATTTTGTTCGCTGCCCTTACTAGGGTTTGTCATATTTTATTCTTTTGTAATGTTCGTATTTGCATCTGTGGATTTGTTAGAAAGGAGAAGAAAATCTGTAATTTGATTTTAATAAGCCATTTATAGTTAGATAGACTAAAAAAATGTTGATATTGTACTTTTCTCATATAAATATATTTATTTCAGAAAAAGATTGGGGCTATTTATTTTATAGGCTATTTTTATTTAAGATATTTTTTTATTTAAATGTGCACCTTATGGAGCTTTGATTTCAAAAGAGGTACTCCTGTTGTTATACAGTATTTATGTTAACATTTTATTGTTATTTGAACAGCTGAGCATTTAATTATGAACCAGGTGGAGAACCCTGTTTATTATTTATTCATTTGATTTTGCAACTGTTCACTGAAATAGCCGGTTTCAATAAAACTACTTGTGACATGTCATATTTGACTTTGACTGAACATTTGCTCTCACTTTGCGGAAAAAATATCGGGATATATATCGTATATCGATATTCAGCCTAAATATATCGGGATATGACTTTTGGTCCATATCGCCCAGCCCTAGTCTAGCTCGGATCATATCGTAATGTTCTGTATTACAGCCTACTGTAATATTTCACCGGTAATAAGACCGAAATAATATCATTAAAATAAAGAATGAATACCATGATAACATCTAATTAAATGTTGATAGATGTAGTGTTATGGTTTTAAAAATATAAATAAACAAAAAAGCAACCCAGCTTCCCTGGCCAAAATACACCGAAATAATAACGTTAAAAGAAATACATATAAACCATGATAAGATCTTGTAAATAAATTTTAATTAAAACAGCTGTTATTGGGCTAAAAATACCAATAATAAAACTGTCACAGATTTCGAGTTAAGGGGGGTGTGTTTTTTCTTTTGTCTATATCTGACGGTGAGGGATTAACATGAATATCTATCTCTACCCCCCGTCAAAAAACAACGCAACAGGTACACCTCTTTTGTTGGAACTTAACGGCAGGGGTCCTTGACCATGCATCACCGGCAATTTCCACTGGATGCGGAAACGTCTGCGGAACGCCTGCGGAACGTCTCCGAAAATGACGAAATGTCGTTCCATTAAAGTCAATGTGTGTATTTCCACTGACTGCAGAACGTCTGCGTCCCGACTCCGTCCCAGTTCCGTCAGTCTGCAGCCCTCCGGAGCAGATACGCAGAGCTTCTATTTTTGACGGACGATGGAGAGCTCCGCAGCAATTCAGCACAATTCAGATTGTGCGGGACAGGAAGTCGAGCACAGAAACAAAATAAAACATCCGGTTACCTTTCAAATAAAATACATCGTGCTCACGGCAGGTCATATTTCCCTGCACTACACCTTGAAAACACAGCACAGAGTTGTTTCTCCTCTACTCATCTGGATGAAAACAAACTGTTGTTGGTTTTGTGGTTCTGTTTATAGAAACTACATCCTGTTATATCGCGCAAACATACGTGAATTCGCGAGATCTCGTGGTCGGCTGGCCGCAGCCGTTACGCAACAAATCCGGACCTGGTGGGTATTGACGGACGGCGGAGCACGCAGCCGTTCCGCAGCGGAGCCGGTCTGCAAATGTTCTGCATCCTGCGGAAATCCACGGTCAGACATTTGACGAGAAGGGAGTGAGACTGTGTTGCTCTAACTGGGAGGTTTTGGGACTGATTGGTGGGATTGCTGTGGACAAAGTACACACGGAGATACACTGGTAAGAGCCAATGAGGTTTAACCACGTATCAGCTAATTTAAATAGCTCACGTTCCTGTATTGTGTCAACAGTTAACTTCATTTGATATTGTGTGTGCCATTTTCTTTTGGGGGGTGTAAATGTTCCACCAAAAAAGTTCCTTCCTGAGACTATTTAGCAGAGCCACCGTCGCTACATCCAGTGATTAGCGCCGCCAGAGACGATTGTGATTGGTTTAAGAAATGCAAACAACCCAGAGAGCTTGTTTCTTCTATCCCAGATTGTATCCGTTGTGTAGCCAGACCTGATTCCAAAGTGCTGTGGAGATAGAGCTGGACATTAGAGACTAAGTGTGGAGCAGAAGGAGTGGAGGAGTCTCAGTGTGTCTGCAGAGACTGTGTAGAAGGACAGAGCAGCAGCAGAGCAGTCCAGATACACTGATGATACTCTATCAGATCCAGGAACACACAGGATGATGAAGGACTCCACATCGGGTCTCAACAAATCCTCCTTCCTGATCACTCTGAGTCAGATCACTTCCATCTGATGAGAGAAGAACAGAGGAGATAAATGAGTGTTTCCAGAGACTCCGTTCATCAGCTGTCAGAACTTCAGTCCCGTTCATACACCGAGTGGAGCAGCTGTTTAGAGCAGCCTGCTTTCTTTCAGCTCTCATGTATACGTGTTTGTGATGTATGTGCCATTGAGCATTGAGTACCCCGCTGTTAGTTGGCGCTGTGCCACCACTGTACTGTGATTATCTGTATGTACTAAGTTGAAAAAGTACGTTAGTAAAAAAGAGTAGCTCCTACGGTAAAATGATGTCTGTGTTGTCTCTAACAAGGAGGTTCTCTGAAGTGAACCCACGACACAACCGTGTTGGAGTGAAGCTCACAGACGTGCAGAGACTTTGGGCATCAAGTCTGTTGACTGTGCAGATTTTACTGAAGTACACAGTGGAAATAAACTGCTGAATCCTGAACGCATCATTACTGCAGAAACAGAGACGTTCACTGCTCACTTTAATGATGATGTACTGCTGTTGGGTTCAGAGCTGTTAAAAACCATCTGAATGTTTCATCTACTTTTAAATATGACATGAAAAATATGTAAATATGGTTATGAAAATATTCAGACAAACAAATGACTGAAGGACAGATATAGATGATGTTAAAGACTGAACAGTAAAACATCAGCTGTGTTTACTGGACTTCAGCAGAGCTTCTGCTCTGTATGAAGACCACATGGTTACTAAATGTAATGCTGGTTCTATGAATTAAGAGTCAGTGATTTGCAGGCTTCAGTCAGACTGATCTCAGAGCTGTGACAAAGATGAATGATCAGTTGTTTAGTGTTGAAATGAGAGAATAAACACTTTGAGATCACATTTGATGGTTGGACAGATTGATGTCTCTGTACATGTTGTGATGCTGTCAGCTGTTATCCAGATGTATTTCCTGCAGACATGAAAACAACAACAGTCGTCTTCACATCAACTCAAACACATGATCACAACAAGCTCTGGGCTCATCTGATCGGTTGATTGTCCTCTCTCTCGCCTCTTACAGCTTCACTGAGAAGGTTGGTTTACAGGAAATACTGGATCTTTGCTCTGATACTAATTGTATATAGTTCAATACTGCTGAGGCCAGTATGGACTGATTCCAACACTCTACTGACCTCAGAGTCTCCAGTCTACAGTTTGGACTCTCCACAAGATCACACAGCAGCTTCACGTCTGAATCCTGCAGCTTGTTGTTACTCAGGTGCAGCTCTCTCAGATGGGAGGGGTTGGACTTCAGAGCTGAGGCCAGAGAAGCACAGCTGATCGCTGATAAACTGCAGTCCTTCAATCTGGAAAAAGAAATTATGATGAAGATAAAAATCCATTTATAATCCATTAATACTATATTGATCCTTTAAATAGCTGCATTTGGAAATGTGCTTTGTTGCTTTGTTTCATCTGTGTATGTGTGTGTGTGTGTGTGTGTGTGTGTGTTTATGGTGTGTGTTCTGAAGGATCAATATTGATGATCAGACATTTGAAATTAACAGAAACCAAAGAATATTTCTACTTCAGCAAGTAAACTTCATTCATTTAAACCCAATATTAGTTCAGAGGATCTTCTTTATACATATGTGACCATTTACCAACAATTATTTACATTAACATTTACTTTTTTGTTTTACTTTAACAACTAAGGGACTGTTCGTTATTTAATTAAGGGGCCACCGGAGGAGTTTTGTGGCCTCTAACCTAAACTTGCACCCCTCGCGTGCAAGTTTGCACTTAGCAAAGAAGTACAGATACCATTTGATTTTTACAACCATGATGTACAGGAGTTAACCTCTGCATTCTCATCTTAAACATCACACTCCTCTTTTATGGTGTGGTGGCCATTTCAGTAGATTTACTACTAACATTGTTGTGGAAACACAATAAGCATGGAAACTAAATGCACACTTCATGCATTAATGCATTACTTCAAATACTAAGTTACTCCTCTAGTAAACTAGTATTCATATGAAATAAACAATAAAACATTGAGAGCATTCAGCAAAGGACGCTGGGATATAATCAATTCAACACTGGTTGCTATGGACTTGTCACTATCGTCATTGTATATTTTAGCACATAGGTAAAGCTGCCGAAGCTGAACATATATTCCAAAACACATATGTTTATTTTAAAGTTTTTAAGTTACATTGTAACAATTTAACAATTCGCCCTTATGAAATCCAATCGCAGCACGGCTGTTTTGGAACGCAATAGACAGACGCTTAAATTCAACTAAATGTTAACAGTTCTCCAAACACAGAAACCAAGCTCAGTCACACCATAAAACGTTAAGACACGTTGAGAAAAAGATCCGCATTTTGCCGTAATCCAATGACACAAAAAAAGTAATCCACAGCGATCAGTAGATCCACAAAAAGGTAAATGATACGGTGTATCCAGCAAGGCCGATATGAGCGTCACATACGAGGCCTCTCCACTTCGCCATTTAAACAAGTGGAATAAACGTATAAAAGTCCAAATCTACACAAAACCCCGCAATCATTAGTAAGCTGACATCAGATTTATATACATGGCATTTAGGAAATCTTTATTGCAAGGTTGGCACGGCAAGATGTCCAGACTAGTGCAACAGTAAGTTTAGTTTTTTTGTGTCCTGCTGCTCCCATCGTCAGCCAGGTAATCATTTTTTTTACCAAAGCAGTATATGAAATCAGATGTATACCTATCACCATTTAGTTGTTTTGTGTATTTAAGATATTTATTTAATATCTGGTCATGCCAGATGTAATTATTCCACTCATTTTTTAAACAATGCAATTACCCGTTTGAGCCACCAGGGGCGCAGTGCTCCTCCTGCCCCCCCCAGCAAACTCTGCGTATGGGGTCAGAACCATCTGCTAGGGGGCCGAGACTGAGAGCTACATGGATAAATATGCTCCAAACAAGCACTTTGAAATTTTGCTCTTTTCATGAATAAAAAGTTGGGTGACCCCCCCCCACCCAGACTAAAAAATGTTCTCTTTTCATTTGTTCCTTTTATGTGCATCCTTCTCCCAGAAATGCCTGTTACTAACCTAGCTCTGGGGAGTTTACTCCCCGGAGTCCTTATGTTTCTTCTCACCCAGATATCGCCTTGGATTAGGGTGGCACCAAGACCTGGGTCTTGGGTGCAGCTGTCGCTATGGGACCTGCTACACCTGCTACGCTCTGCAATTCCCTGCAGTATCCGGCTGCGTCTGCTGTGTTCTGCCACGTCCACTGCGTCCACCCATGCTCTGCTGTGCCACATTACACCCCGTAACGCCCTGCTGTGCCCTACTATGGACATGAAACTACTACGACTACCATTGTAGTCACTGTTCCATTATCTTTATTGTGACTATTACTGCCACTGCTCATCACACCGCCAACTGGCACCGTCAGACACCGCCTACCAAGAGTCTGGGTCTGCCGAGGTTTCTTCCAGAAAGGGAATTTTTCTTTGGATAAAAGCGTCAGCTAAATGACATGTTATTTTAATTTTATTGAAGCGGCTCTGTTGTAAAGGCTAACGTTGCTCGGTTAGCACAATGACATCATGTTAGAAAGCACAGCAGAAACGATTTGTCATAAACTAAGTAACAAAAGTGTTAGCTACGATCCTAATGGCATTGATAACGTTCAATGGTGCTGTCACTAACGTTACTACAATCTGCAGTAACGATTTTGATTTCCAGTCACTCCTCCTGTACTAATGTAACTCGGTACGTAGCATAGCTCCTTATCTTAAGGCCTCACAATACCTTGTGTTTCTCACTCCCACTACCCACTTCACATTAGGATAGGTCAAGGCAAGAAGAGGGAATAAGCACATGTGAGCACAATGCATGAACTGACCTGAGAGTCTCCAGTCTACAGTTTGGACTCTGCAGTCCAGCACACAGATGCTCCACTCCTGAATCGTGCAGGTCATTGACACTCAGGTCCAGCTCTCTCAGATGGAGGGGTGGACTTCAGAGCTGAGGCCACAACTTCACAGTCTGTCTCAGAGAGGTCACAGCCAAAAGTCTGTGATGACAGATAATAAAAACATTTAAATATACTCAATCTGACACTTTTTGTCCTAATAACTATCACATTTTGATCTAAAAGCACATCACAAGGGGCTGATGTTTGATTCAGTATGTTGAGGTGAGAGGTCACGGGACCCCTTTCAAAATGCCCATGCCATACAGACAGAGATCCATTCTGGATTTGTTTAATTGATACTGGATCATTCAAATGAAAAAAATCTGCTGAGCTCTCCTTCACTGGCAGAATGAACCTGGAGGTACGTCCCAGCAGCTGACTGTGAAACAACTCTCCGCTTCTATCTGTAAGTTAAGCTAACACCATAATGTCGGACATATTGTTAGGTGGTGTGGATGATGCTGTGGGATCCTACAGTTTTCCCATTCTCTCCGCTGATTCCTCACGTCCGATCCACATTTTTCTTCATAAAGCTCAGTTTTCGGGTCGGCAGCTTATGAAAACTTAAGATGTTGGTTATTTACCCTTTTGGTAGTGAATATCAGCACACAGCAGCTTTTAGGCATGTTTCTGTTTGTTTGCTATCTGACGGAATAAAGAGGATGAAAACTTCACACAATACAAGTTTACGGAGAGCAAAGAGATGTTTTCCCCTCCAGTGGGGGCGGGACTTAATGCCTCTGTCTCGATTATTAAAGTCTCAATGTTTACATTAAAGCAGTTATATTCATGTGCTTTTAATCAACATGAATACAATAAAGTGCAATTAATGGCCATGCCAGTTTTCCTCATCCAAAATGTCTCCTATACCTTGTATGTAACTTTGGAGCATTATCTAACCTCCGACAGCTAGCATGACATAGTTGATACCAAGGATTCCTTAGGTCTTCTAGTTTCATATGCTACAGACAGAAACCCAGTCTGGCTTTTATCTCTCGATATTGGATCATCAAATGTAAATCAATTTAAATCGTAAAAATCTATTACTTACCAGCCCGGATAAACTGAACAGAAACATCCTTAAAATTCAAATAGTTCAGAAACGGCTCATAAATATGCGAAAAATAAACTGAATGAAAGTATTGATGAAAAGCTTACATTTCATGTGATGTTCGTTCAGCATATCACAAATAATAAATGTCTGTTTGTATCTAAAATAGTTCAATGTCACATGTAGTAACTTGAAATAATTCAGCAAAAGTAAAGAGAGAAACTACATAGCAAATTAAAGAGAACCTTGATTCACTAAGGTGAAAGTTATTCTTTAAACCAATAGGTTGAGTCAAACTGAAAATGAGAAAAATAGTATTTCATTTCTTTTTTTCATAAAAAACACAGAGGTTTCACACTGGATAGATCGCATATTACATGTAAAGATGTGTTTAGGTTATGTGAATTGTGTATGTAAACTTTCTTGTGTAAAAAGTTGTTATTAGTACATTACTATTTCATACCTGCTTCTCAGATCTTGCTACTCTTTTATATAAATAGGCCGGCATTCAACACTTTTGGTCTGGGGTATTATTAGTATTAAACTACAACTGCTCTCCGGACCTAGAGCCTGGCCGTAACTTTTCTACTACCGTAGTGACTACTACAATCGATGTCTTGACGACATTTAATAATTACATAATAGTTGTGTCTCTCTCATGTGTCTCAGTTGTGGTGAGTGGTGCTCAGATAAACCCAGAAAACACAAGTGATCTGACGGGATTTAAAACTTCATCAAATGCCCAACCATACATGATGCATGGATGTGCTTCAAAGTAAATTAATGAATACTTGAACTTTGGGTGTTAGTAATTAAATGTTAAAACACTTGTTGCAGTTGTTTTAAAAGTTTGTTGGGTCAAACAGTCTCCTGATTAACTTGGACCTAACCACAGTTTTTCGTTTTGATCCACTCAACATCCTCTGATCTTATTGTCAAAATAATCACAAGTGTTGCTGCTTTTTAAAACTAAAAATAGTGAGATGTATATATAAAAGATATTGTTTTATAAAAATCGTTAAGAGCTATATCTATACTAGTACCAGAGTCAGTGACTGACTCAGAGTCTCCAGTCTACAGTGTGGACTCTCCATGAAAACCACAGAGCAGCTTCACTCCTGAATCCTGCAGGTTGTTGTTACTCAGGTTCAGCTCTCTCAGATGGGAGGGGTTGGACTTCAGAGCTGAGACCAGATCAGCACAGTTGATCTCTGACAAACCGCAGCAGTCCAATCTGAATAAAGAATAAATGACGTTGATAAAAATCTATTTCTAATTCAATCAATATGATATTGATCCTTTAAACAGCTGCATTTGGAAATATTATTTTTCTGTGTGTGTCTGTGTGTTTTCTGATGGATCAATATCTATGGTCAGACATTATTTGTGAAAACACTTTGAAATTAACAGAACCCAAAGAAATATTCTACTTCAGTAGTAAACTTCATCCATTTAAAACCAAAATTAGTTCAGAGGATCTTCTGTGTACAGATGTGACCATTTACCAACAATGTAAACATTCACTCATTTTTACAAAAAAACAACAGTGGACATTTTCTACAGTTTTCTTTAAAAAACCAGTCTCTTGTGACTGCAGACTAAATTTACTACCAGAAAAATATGAACAAAAACAACATTTAAAACATCATGGATTAAGTTATGTTTGTACATAAATTAGGTTCAGTTGTTAATAATCAGAGCTGAGACCAGAGAAGCCAACAGATTCTCACTCCATCTCGTAAAATACGGACGCTTGGTCAGGTGCCTTGTCATTGTTATTGACGCTAAAAGTCTCCTTTAGCGTCATATAATGCACTTCATCTAAACGCGCTTTGTTGGGACTATTGCTGTCCCTTTTGACGCAGTTATGTTAAGGAAAAGCTTGTGGGTGGGCTTACTCTTCGTGACACGCGGGAACAACGGATGATTGTGTTTAGGAAAAGAAGAAAGCGACTTTAGGAAACATGACACGAGGGACACAAACCCCGGTCTCCTTGGTGAAATTCCTGTGTTTGACCCATGTCCTGTGTTTGACTCATACTA
>NW_023396163.1:0-9126 GCF_008315115.2 Sander lucioperca | reverse complement strand
ATTGCAATATCAGATATAATGATTAGTGTGGCTTCAAGTACACAAAAGTATTTTAGTACACTTAACACATTTATTTTTTCAACTTGGCAAACTTGCATTGGTTTGTCATTACTTTAAATTAATTACTTTATATTGTTTGTTTTTTACATGTGTATTTGTTATAAAATTAGTCAACAATACAAACAACAAACCTTTAGCTTAGGTGAAGGAATAACATTTAGTTTTTCAATCTCACACAACAACAAAAATCCCATTATGCAATTATGGATTTGTATATAATGCAGCTGGATAAGAATTGTTTATCCAGTATTTAGAGTACAACATAAAGGAGACATTAAATAACAGTAACACAGACTCAGCCGCACAGCATCAACAAACGAGCATAATCATTGGAACAGCAATTAGAGCAATAAATGATGACTGTCCTGCCTTCCCCTACATACAAGTATGGCCACATTCCTGTAAGTGTAGGTAAATCATCTGGAACAATACTCCCTTTTAATGTATACAATGCTGTTAGCAAATAACAATTCAATCAAATCAAAACATACTAGTCATGTTTCAAATTCTAGCTACGATGTGCACATAGACTCTTTCTGCATTGGTACAACAAAAACATGCAAACGCAAAGTAATATTCTTGCCAATACCATATCTGTGTTTCTATAAACAGAACCACAAAATTAACAACAGTTTGTTTCCATCCAGAGGAGTAGAGGGGAAACTACTCTGAGCTGTGTTTTCAAGGTGTAGTGCAGGGAGATATGACCTGCCGTGAGCACGGTGTATTTTATTTTGACAAGTAACCGGATGTTTTATTTTGTTTCTGTGCTTGACTTCCTGTCCCGCACAATCTGAATTGTGCTGAATTGCTGTGGCGCTCTCCGCCTGGCTCGTTTAGAAGACTTAAGATGCAGCTACAGAAGACGTTCATTCCTACATTCTTCAATAAAGTTTGAAAAAAATAAAATAAAATAAAATAAAAAGCGCCAGTCAAGTTAAGTAGCTACACGCTTAATGAAAAACAGTGAAAACCGGACATTTCCATACATTTAAAAAACCCCACCCACACCCGGACGCCCCTGGACAGTAAGTAAAAAGTGAACATGTCCGGGCGAAAGAGGACGTTTGGTCACCCTACGCTGGAACTACGGAGAGGTTTCGGTAAAAGTGTGGAGACGCTAATGGAGACGTTTTGGTGAGTGTTTGGGTGTGTTTTTGTCAAGTTTAATTGCACATGACTATTGGACCTGCATGCTACTGTTCTGTTCATTCGTGGTCTTAGGGCGCCATCTAGTGGCCAATAGATATAACAGCAATGAACCCTGTATCATTTACTAGCTCGGATTGGGTTGATTTCATTACTATCCAGTATTGTATTGCATAGCAATTATGTGTATTGCCTATAGTTAGGCATATTGCAGAGTGATTTCTTGCTTATTTCTCTTTAATTTTTATATACAGTATGTGCATGTATTGTGTACAAGTTATATTTACATATTCTGTATTTCCTTATTTTACATAAAACCAAACACACCCAAATGCACATATACTATTGTAAGTAACAAGCATTGTATTCACCTCCTGGACTTGGATGTCAATAAATCGGTTGAACTAAAACAGAAGGTTACTCTTACCGGAGTACATAACCAGATAGGTAGCGCCAGCGAATAACGCACATGATTTGTCGCTCATCTGCATGGATACATTTAGATGTCAACAAAAAAACATGGCAGGAAGCTAAAGTCACTGTTAGTGTTGCTATTTTGCTGATGGGTTTTTCTCTTTTTGGACAGGAATATTCTGTTAATATGTTAAAAACTAAAAGGGTTACTGACTCATTTTAACTTGGCACGTGAAACTTGCCTCCCTCCCTTTTTTTTTGCAGAGACCAAGCATATTCAGTGAAGAGATCACAGTAAATACACAAGCAAATCTCCCAAAGCAGACTGCGAGCCATATGACCCCACTTATGGTTAAGAGGTTTTGGTTTCTTCTCAACAATGAGCGTCCCATCCAACACCAGTTCATATGTCATCAGAAGGTAGAGGAAAAAAGGCTTTCATTTTGTCTTATAACAATGTTCTTTGCCTAGCACATAATGAAAATAACCATATATGGAATACACTTTTTTACTGATAAACGCCTTGCCTTTTTTTTTTTTTTTTTTCACCCTGTATTTTCAGCAGCAACTCCAAAGAAGAGGAAGCTTTCCTTGGGATAGTTGATGGGATATTTTAGAGGTATTGCTTGTCTAACTGTGACATGAATATGTTGTTAACATAAAGTGTTTTCTTAATGTTTATGTTCATATTTTGTTAACCTTTACATAAAGAGACATATAGACTGTTTTGAAGTTATGTTATTGTATGTTCATATTGTAAATGAAACTATTGGTTCTAATGTAATGAAGTCTGTTTTTTGGATAATAATTTAAAAAAATTGACTTTTGATTCATTATTAATATACATTCATTAATACTTAATCAGAGTAGGCTACTCCGCGAGGTCGAGGAGCATTTGCTTAAAGTCTTCCTCCTCCTTCCTCTTCCTCTCTCTCAGGTTCCGACAATCTATCTCCTCCTCCTCCTCCTCCTCCTCCTCCTCAATGGAGAGGCGACGGCGGGACAGCTCCGAGCCGTCCGATGTCATCTGTGTGTGTGTGTGTCTGTGTGTGTGTCTGTGTCTCTGTGTGTTGTGTGTGCGTGTCTGTTTGTGTCTGTGTGTGTGTCTGTGTGTGTGTCTGTGTGTTGTGTGTGCGTGTCTGTTTGTGTGTCTGTGTGTGTGTGTGTGTGTGTGTGTCTGCGTGTGTGTCTGTGTCTGTGTGTTGTGTGTGTGTGTGTCTGTTTGTGTGTCTGTGTGTGTGTCTGCGTGTGTGTCTGCGTGTGTGTCTGTGTCTCTGTGTGTTGTGTGTGCGTGTCTGTTTGTGTGTCTGTGTGTGTGTGTGTCTGTGTGTGTGTCTGTGTCTCTGTGTGTTGTGTGTGCGTGTCTGTTTGTGTGTCTGTGTGTGTGTGTGTGTGTGTCTGTGTGTGTGTCTGCGTCTCTGTGTGTTGTGTGTGCGTGTCTGTTTGTGTGTGTGTGTGTGTCTCTGTGTCTCTGTGTGTTGTGTGTGTGTGTGTGTGTGTGTGTGTGTGTGTGTCTCTGTGTGTTGTGTGTGTGTGTGTGTGTGTGTGTGTGTGTCTGTCTGTCTGTCTGAGGTTGTTTGGGCAGGTGGGATAGGTATTCTGCGAGGTGCAAAAGAGAGTGTGCTCTGTACCCGGGATTTAGGTAAGAGGCCCAGTCTTGTCCCAGTGTTGGAAACCGGGGTAGAAGATGTGGTTCCTTCTGCATTCTCTGTTGTTTGCAGGTCTGGAAGTCTGCGTGGAGGCCTTTGCTGCTGTGGCAGCTCCTGGACCGGAATCACCGGCGAGAGGGAATGAGGTGAGCTGGGAGAAAGGGGAGGAGAGGTGGGAGAAAAAGAGGCAGGAATAGGAGAGGATGGGGAAAGGTCTATAATAGAGGCAGGAGAAGAAGAGGGAGGGGGGGAGGAGGAGGGAGGGTGGGAGGAAGGAGGAACAGCTGGGAGAGGGTCTGCATGTAGAGAAATTAGTTCTCCCTCTTTTGAAGTCTGCTGCTGTTCTTGTGACTCATCAACAGCTTGCTCTTGTGTCACCTCTTCAGTAGCTGGAGCACTCTGTATTGTCACCTGGGGAGCTGTGTGGACATCAGTTGTCGTCTGTTGTGGACCAGATCTGAGTGTCTCCCACTGTGTTATCCTATATGGGACTCCAGGTTGTGCTTGGGGTGGGGTGTTGGGAAAGGCCTTGTCCAAAAATTCCGTAAATGCAGTGCTCAAATGTCTTCTTCTTCCAGCTCGAGTACGTAGGGCCACCACTGGAGCAGGATGAATAGGAGGAGCATGGAGAGCAGCAGGAGGAGGAAGAGGACAAGCAGGAGGAGGAGGGGGGGCAGGTAGTCGCAGGGATGTTGCCTCGCCTCCCTCCTGTGGGGCCATGGAGGGAGCTGCAGTCTCCGCTGTAGGTAGGGTCTGAGTCTGGGAACCTCCCTGTGGTGCGTGCTGAGAGTTGCCCTGTGTGGTTGCTTCTAACCTGTCATAAACTGCCTCAAGAGTTTTGCCTGACAGTTTTCTGCCAAAATGGCTGCGAGACCAGGCAGCTGCAATCTCAAAGTTCTTTTTCCAGTTGCCAGGATTTAACTGAGTTAGGATCTGGAAATTATTCTCAATATTGTCTCTATAATGATCACTGAGATCTAAAAGGGTTGTGTGTTCCCAGATCCTGGCATTCCCTTCAATAATGAGATCCATCCTCGGGTTGGAATCAGCTGGTTTGATGGAGGTAATAAGGTTGTGTGTCATCCTAGCGATGGCCGGTGGCGTAACAGTAGAAGTGACATTATTTAGATGATGTGTGGCTTTAATAATTCTGTGTATGACTTTGGTTCTAATTATAAAGTCTGGATCATCATCATCATCCTGTTTTTGCTGTTTGTTTTTCTGGGATTGAACAAACCTTCCTCTCTGTTGGTTTCCATCCTTCCAGCCCCGGGATCGCTGTCCTTGTGGCTGCCGCCACTTCTGTTGTTGGGGCCGCTGCCAGCTCCGCTGCGGGGCTTCTCGGCGCGGAGCTCCGTTTTTTGCCGTTCGGCGGTCCTGGTGACGACCGCCGCCCCTGTCTTTTATCTGGTAGGTGTTGTCGTTGTTGTACAGGAATTCGGCGTAGGTTTTACCTCTGAAATCCCTGTAGTTTGACCTCCCGTTGTATCGTTGAAACAGGCGGGAGTTGCTGCGCTGATTCCCCCGGACTGCCTCGGCATAGGAGGAGCGGCTGTAGGGCTGCTGGCGGCGGGGATAGGAGGAAGTCTGTCTACTCTGGGGGTTCAGTGACTCTGGCCTTCGCGGTATCAGTCCAGAAGCCGGGTGGTGTCAACCCCGGAGCGACAAACCCTGAAATTAAAAACACAACATTGCCAGTCATTTTTTCATAAACTTAACCCATTTGGAAACACAGTTCAACACCTTACATTACCTGACAATTCAGTGTGTGTGTGTGTGTGTGTGTGTGTGTGTGTCTGTTTGTGTGTCTGTGTGCGTGTGTCTGTGTGCGTGTGTGTCTGTGTCTCTGTGTGTTGTGTGTGTGTATGCGTGTCTGTTTGTGTGTCTGTGTGTGTGTCTCTCTGTCTGTGTGTCTCTGTGTGTGTCTGTCTGTGTGTGTGTGTGCGTCTGTGTCTCTGTGTTGTGTGTGTGTGTGTGTCTGTTTGTGTGTCTGTGTGTGTGTGTCTGTGTCTGTGTGTGTGTGTGTGTGTGTGTGTGTAGGCAAATCAGAGACCCCCAGTGGTCTCGAGTGGCATCACTTTACATTTCCTGGTAACATCAGCACATGTGCTGATGTTACCGGGAAATGTAATAGGGCCGATGTTAAGAGCTCACACAGGCAGGCAGGCAGTGGGTCCCCCTTCGCAATAAAGCTTCCTGTCCTTTCAGCATAAAAGAGCAAAAGTGTAGTCTTTGATCATTTCAGAGAAATGTTTAGTTTGAGAAAGTAAAAAAAGTATGAGATGCCAAAAGAATCAGAATCAGAATCAGAATCAGAAAGGGCTTTATTGCCAAGTACGTTGCACATACGAGGAGTTAGTCCAAAGTTAAAAAAAAATATTGTAATTAATTCTGTTAAATGTTGCAACTTTGCTAACCAATTTGGAAGTTCGGGGAATTTGAACTTTTCACATTTACATTTCATGTAACAGCCTCGAGTGGTTAATTCATTTAAAGATTGCTTCGACTGTTGAATTGAATGTTGAAACCAATATATCAGTTCATTCCAAATGTCAAAATGTTGAAAGTGATTTCGGTCCATTTTCAGTGGCTTATGTCTGTGTGAACCCACCCAGACCTCTGAGGTGGTCTGGGACAGGTCTGCCTGTTGTCCCCAGAGTCAGAACTAAACAGGGGGAAGCAGCATTTAGTTTTTATGCTCCACATATCTGGAACAAACTCCCAGAAAACTGCAGGCAGGTCTGCTGCAACTCTCAGTTCTTTTAAATCAAGGCTGAAGACCTATGTATTTGATGTTGCGTTTCTTTAAATAACTGTTCATCTGTTATACTGAAGTTGCATTGTTTGACACTGTATGACAATCTATATAAGCATGTAAAGAGAAATTCCTATTTTATCTGCTTTGATATATTTAACTGTTTTAATTGCTCTTCAATGTTTCATTTCTTCCCATTAAACTACTCATGAAGTTGTCCAAGTAATGAAGGGTGTTTTAGGTGTCCAAAAATGGTGTTTGGGTTAGTTAAAATATATCTTTACCAATTAACAATTCTTTTATTTATTTCCCACAGCGAGGACAGTTTTCATGTGCCAGTCCCTCCTGGTGTAAGAGCACTCACATTTAACAAATCTGAACATTCAAGCAGCATGAGCCTAATGAACAGCAATATATTTGAGCTCTTATTTGTATTTGTTTTTATTTTTCCAGGTGCAGAAGGACTTCATCAGTCCGGGGACGGCGGAGGTGCTCGCAGAGCGTGTCGACACACCCTCGGCGTCCTCCGACAGACCCTTCGCGTCTGCGCTTTCTTCCAACGGACCCCTCTCCTCGGCCTCCATCCGACGCGCACTCCCAACTGTTTACCCTGGAGAGAAAATAAATTAAAAAGAAAACCATGACATTGACAACGTTTGACAACACGCGACTGATGTCAAAACACATTCATTCAGACTGACAATTCACACAGTGAAATCAACACTAAAAAAAAGAACAAAAATACAGTTTTTTTTCTCATTGCGAGTAATTTTCTATATTGTGTGACATTTTGTGATGAAGAATTCCGTCTCACCATGCTTCCTCTCACTATAGACAAAATTAATTTCTTTTCACATTGTTTCTCTTATCAACTGTTATGCTCTGTGTCATGAGCACACTGAAGCAAATTCCTAGCAACATGCGCCGAGTTGTATGGCAATAAAGTATTGAATCTTGAATCTTTTTCTTGTACTCTGTTTTTTCTTCTTTTTTTTCAAATACAATATGAATTAAGTTGATTGGTGTGGAGGACAATTCTAGCCTTGTGGAGAGACAACTTTATCCATAGACATTACAACAGATGCAGATGCAAAGAATAATTGATTTGGACTGAGAGTGAATGACTAAAGTGCTTTAAATTGTTTCAATTTTGGTCAGTAATAGTTGTTGTGCTTCATAACTACTGCATCATAGAGTGTTAGCCCAAAACAATCTAAATTATAAAAAAACAAACAAACAAAAAAACCTGCTTCCGGTTAAGTTTGATCAAATGACTGAAATGGAACGGCCCCACAACTACAAACCGGGTCTCTTCCAATTGAAATACATATAAAGTCACTGCCGCCATCAAGGAGATTCTGCTGCTGCTGCCACCGTTCAGGAAAGTCAATCACCGTCACCGTCCTGTGGAAGACGATCAAATGACAGTTTCTTTCATTATAGTTTCACAACTAACTGAAGGAGTGTATTTGCCCTGTAAGCAGCCAGCATTCTCAATGACATATTAAGTATAAAATATATTTATATATTTATATAAATTTTATAAATATAAAACTTACCAGTCTGCGATCCGTGTGGGATTCGGGGCCCTAGGTGTCCCCCGTAAAGAACTGGCTTTAGGAAGGTGCTAGCAGGTTGGGGCTAGGGATTCACGGTCTTACTGCCTCTGTGAGTCTTCTGGTTAAGTTTGAAGCTGTTTGGAGTTCAAATGAGAGTTTCTAACGTTAAAGAGTTTGACACCTGTCAGTTGGGTCTCTCGCCATTAAAATACATACAAAGTTGGTCCCCAGTGTTTTTAGTTAAATAAAATAAAGTAAAATAAAGTGGTAAAGTAGTCAGAGTTGTCTTAATATATTTAATGTTTTGTTAAAATGTCATACAAATAATAATTAGTTAACTATTTGGCCATTTTTTTTAGATGGGCCCCATCCCCCACAATTCTTTGTACGCACCTGCAGCCAATTGAACCCTACTGCACGTGGGACCTACCAATTAAGAGGCTCATGCAGGTGGATGAAGGGGGAGGGTTCAGTGAGAGGGTAGAGCAGTTGCTGACAGGAAAGGAGACAGGAGACAGCGTGATTTGGACAGCTTTGGAGCAGATCTTGATTTTTGAGGTGCGCCGAGCCAGCCATTGCCCTACCTCGACACGTCCCTCACCCTCGCCCGGAGTTCCACTAGCAGCGCATTTAGGCTTTTTACGTCTATTTTCACCCCATCTGGCGCCGTACTCATAATGTACTTCACAAATACAACAGCATCCGTCAGGTAGCTTCTTATCGTCATCGGTTTCAAGTTACGCTCAGACAGATGGGCTGTAAATCTTGAAATAGAAAAAAATATCAATTAGGTCACGTCTTCTACTCTTTTAGACATTGATAATCTTTACAATTTTGTACGTACCTCCTGATCCGACCGTAGTCCTTCAAGAAGAGAAGGTTCAAATGAGGATCAGCGGGCTGGGACATAAACCTCAGGAAGGTAAGGACATGGTTAGCTTGCTGGTTGGCATTCTCCCTCGTTTTATGCGTGGGATTGCTTCCTTCAGTGTGCTCCTTGAACTCCTCCATCAGTTTTACTAAAAATACAAGAACATACTTTTTTCAAAGCACAATAGTCTACAAAACAAAAGCCCCAAAATTATGAAACTAAGGAATAAAATTAATTTGACATTGGCGTGATTGTTATATTTACCATATTGAGACGCTTTAGTGAAAACGGCTTGCGCCTCTTGTACTTCGCAGCCTGAAATTGAAAAGAGAATGAGTTTAGTTTGTTTATGTTGGGATGTTGTTGTTCTGTGTGTTTGTGTGTTTGTCTCTGTGTGTCTGTGTGTGTGTGTGTGTGTGTGTGTGTGTGTGTGTGTGTCTCTGTCTGTCTGTGTCTGTGTCTCTGTGTGTTGTGTCTGTGTGTGTGTGTGTGTCTGTGTGTTGTGTGTGTGTGTGTCTGTGTCTCTGTGTGTCTGAGTGTCTGTGTCTGTGTCTCTGTGTGTTGTGTCTGTGTGTACGTGTGTCTGTGTGCGTGTGTGTCTCTGTGTGTGTGTGTGTGTGTGTGTGTGTGTGTCTGTTTGTGTGTCTGTTTGTGTGTGTGTGTGTGTGT
>NW_023396162.1:0-9186 GCF_008315115.2 Sander lucioperca | reverse complement strand
ATGGTCAACTTCCAGTTGGGTGGAGCTATCTATCCATCTTCTTCGTCCGCTTATCCGGTCTCGGGTCGCGGGGGTAGCAGCTCCAGCAGGGGACCCCAAACTTCCCTTTCCCGAGCCACATTAACCAGCTCCGACTGGGGGATCCCGAGGCGTTCCCAGGTCAGGTTGGAGATATAATCCCTCCACCTAGTCCTGGGTCTTCCCCGAGGCCTCCTCCCAGCTGGACGTGCCTGGAACACCTCCCTAGGGAGGCGCCCAGGGGGCATCCTTACCAGATGCCCAAACCACCTCAACTGGCTCCTTTCGACGCGAAGGAGCAGCGGCTCTACTCCGAGCTCCTCACGGATGACTGAGCTTCTCACCCTATCTCTAAGGGAGACGCCAGCCACCCTCCTGAGGAAACCCATTTCGGCCGCTTGTACCCTGGATCTCGTTCTTTCGGTCATGACCCAGCCTTCATGACCATAGGTGAGGGTAGGAACGAAAACTGACCGGTAGATCGAGAGCTTTGCCTTCTGGCTCAGCTCTCTTTTCGTCACAACGGTGCGATAAATTGAATGTAATACCGCACCCGCTGCGCCGATTCTCTGACCAATCTCCCACTCCATTGTTCCCTCACTCGCAAACAAGACTCCAAGGTACTTGAACTCCTTCACTTGGGGTAAGGACTCATTCCCTACCTGGAGAAGGCACTCCATCGGTTTCCTGCTGAGAACCATGGCCTCCGATTTAGAGGTGCTGATCCTCATCCCAGCCGCTTCACACTCGGCTGCGAACCGATCCAGTGAGTACTGAAGGTCACAGGCCGATGATGCCATCAGGACCACATCATCTGCAAAAAGCAGTGATGAGATCCCCAGCCCACCGAACTGCAACCCCTCTCCACCCCGATTACGCCTCGATATCCTGTCCATAAATACTACAAACAGGATTGGTGACAAAGCGCAGCCCTGGCGGAGGCCAACTCTCACCTGAAACGAGTCCGACTTACTGCCGAGAACCCGGACACAGCTCTCGCTTTGGTCGTACAGAGATTGGATGGCCCTGAGAAGGGACCCCCTCACCCCATACTCCCGCAGCACCTCCCACAGTATCTCCCGGGGGACCCGGTCATAGGCCTTCTCCAGATCCACAAAGCACATGTAGACCGGTTGGGCATACTCCCAGGCTCCCTCCAGGATCCTTGCGAGAGTAAAGATCTGGTCCGTTGTTCCACGACCAGGACGGAATCCGCATTGTTCCTCTTCAACCTGAGGTTCGACTATCGACCGAACCCTCCTTTCCAGCACCTTGGAGAAGACTTTACCAGGGAGGCTGAGAAGTGTGATACCCCTATAATTGGCACACACCCTCTGGTCCCCCTTTTTGAAAAGGGGAACCACCACCCCGGTCTGCCACTCCTTAGGCACCGTCCCAGACTTCCACGCAATGTTGAAGAGGCGTGTCAACCAAGACAACCCCTCCACACCCAGAGCTTTAAGCATTTCTGGACGGATCTCATCAATCCCTGAGGCTTTGCCACTGTGGAGTTGTTTAACTACCTCAGCAACTTCCACCAGGGAAATTGACGACAATCCCCCATCATCCTCCAGCTCTGCCTCTACCATAGAGGGCGTATTAGTCGGATTTAGGAGTTCCTCAAAGTGCTCCTTCCACCGCCCTATTACCTCCTCAGTTGAGGTCAACAGCGTCCCATCCTTACTGTACACAGCTCTTGTCTTAAATCCACCAGCTGTTTTCATATTTTACCAACATTTGCAGCATCCTGAGCCTTTTTGGTAAGGTTCCTAGGAAATCTCAGCCCAGAGTAATGAATTAATAGTAAATTATTATTCTCCCCCCAAAACAAGTTTCCTTTTTATTTTATTTTTTATTTTTAAGAACTATACAAAAAAATTCATGTATGGTGTGCATTCACCAATGTTTTGTTGTTGTTGTGGTGCGCGTAGGCTACTCCTGATTTTGTCAGTCATCTCATCTCTTATATGCAGTGGAGTAACGAGCCAACACCGGGCCCCTATGCAGGATTATCAAGGCGGGCCCCCCTACTACAGCACGTGATGACGGCGCAATGTCCACGAGTAGGCTACATCAATAGGACAGGATAGGATCATAGAGACACAGAAATTCCTGTTTTTCCACTTCATGACACAAAAAAAGTGGCTGGTAAAAAGTCCTGTGCAGGTGGATTTAAAAATCCACCTGCCACAGTGGCTGGTGGTCAAAAAAGTTAACTTCATGCCCTGTACTTGAGTATTAAATATTGTGTACAGCATTTCTATAATTAAAATAATGTGAACGTAGGAGAAATGACAAAATCTAGATTCATTTTAAGCATTTTTATTTATTTTTCCACCAGACTCCATTTAATTAAAACAGAAATGTTATGATTATTAAACACACTTATTTCAAAGTGGACATAAACTAAATAAAACTATCAAAAGCCGTCTTGGTTCATCTTTCCACTGTTCCAACAATCACCACTCTGGTTTGGTTGAAATAAACTCTTAATTCACCCATTTACATGTGGAAATATGCTGGCTCTATACACGCTAAAAGTCCTGATTATTTACATGGAGTCTGGTGGGTTTGGTGATGGGGATTTCAGGGCTGTTTCATGTTAAACTAAAAGGATCTTACTCTTTAACTAAAAGCTCTATCTCTGTAGGTAATGTTGTCAGACTCTTAGAAATAATCTGAGTCTGTCAGCGGCAACAACAGAACTTGTAGTGGATGGAAACTTTACCTTTTAATTAGGAGTTTAAACACAGACACAACAGGAAGAATAATCCATCAAATCAAGTCACTAATAATCAGCATGTGGTCTTGTTTTATTTCATTTATTTGGCATTTAATTGTTGCACATTCCAAAACATTTAAAACAATTCAATCATTGACGTTATTCTACAAGTCAGATGAATAAATCAGCTGTTTGGTTTCTATTTTCACATTCAGTCACAGAAAATACAAACAGTGAATATGAAATGTCAGACAAAGATTATTAAATGAAAAGTCCACAAAGGAAGATAATATGATGTTAAACTACAAAACAACAATAACTGGAGAGCATATAATTAAAAATGGCCAACTTCCAGTATGTCGGTAATGATGAGAGGAATGTTTGGACCAATTTTCGCGAATATCAAAACAACTATGTCCAAATTAAGGCCTTCCCTGCATCAGGTGCGCTTATTCATGGACCAATCGCGCTGTATAGGTTGTTGTATATAAGGGCGTCAAAAATGTGTTCAAAGGTTAAAACAAATAGGGCCCTTAAGCGCAGCCATCCACTAGGCCCAAATGTGAAAGCAGCCCGGAGAAACTACATTGAACATTGCGCAACATTTTGAGAGTTTCTGTGCATCCTAAAGTCCTTAAACATGTATTCATAAAATGAAAATTAGACTGACTTCCTGTCAAAAAAAAGTAATATAGTATGTTTCTACAGGTTTTTATCAAATTTCAACATGCCTACGTTTTCCAACCAAAACATCTTTAAACCTCTTAACGTTTAGCAGAGCAGCCTATGTCATCTTTTCAGAGAAATACTAAATGGTCGCCTTTGGGCCTTCCCCCTCACTGTGGGTACATTGAGGTAAAACAGCTTCAACACAAGCATAGAAAAATACGTAAAAATAAACGTCAAAAAAAGTGTAAAGTCGAGAGTTCTGAGGAAAGGCAGAAAACCGTCCAGCTGATCCAGGATAACATCCATTCAGAAGATAAAGTTACTGCTGGTCAGCCTTCAATGTGGAGAGATCAGAATTAACAACACAGCTATCAGGGCATGAGGAGGCAGGAGGAAACAGATTGGCTCTCAAACATCTTCACTACGAGGCAGTGTGAACGCTGGTGGTGAATTTAGGCTACCTCCCTCAGAACATTCCCACATTGTTCACACCAGTACGGCTTCTCTCCAGTGTGAACACGTCGGTGAGATTTAAGTGGCCACTGGAAAATATTTTCCCACATGTTCACACCAGTACGGCTTCTCACCAGTGTGAACACGTCGGTGAGATAAGGGTGACCATTCATAGAAAATGTTTGACCACAATGATCACAGCTATATGGCTTCTCTCATTGGAATACGCTGGTGAGATTTAAGGTTACCACTCATAGAAAACGTTTTACCACATTGATCACATATAGGGCTTCTCTCCAGTGTGAATGCGTTTGATGGTTTTTTAGGCTACCCTGTTGTGTGAAAGCTGCCCCACATTGATCACAGCTGTACGGCTTTCTCCAGTGTGAATACGTGATGTTTTTTTAGGTCACTCTGTTTTATGAAAGCTGCCCCCACATTGATCACAGCTGTAAGGCTTCTCTCCAGTGTGAATGCGTTGGTTTTTTAGGTAACTCTGTAGTTGAAAGCTGCCCCACATTGATCACAGCTGTGTAGATTCTCTCCAGTGTGAACTCTCTGATGAATCTTTAAATATTTTGATGTTGTGAAGGATTTGTCACAGTGCTGACAGTGGTGATGTTTGGGTCCCTCTCCTCTCTGTTTCTATAGCAACAGACAAACAGAGAGAGAGAGTTAGTGAACAAACTTCTTTAAACCCTAGACTTCCTCTCACTCACAATTTTCACTCTACACTCTTTCACTCTCATACAATACATTTTTGAAAATGTGTGTGCAAAGTACTCTTCATACCTTTTATAAGTTCTGAAATATTCTAAATTTTTAAGACAAGTTTTCCCATTCAAGTGAATGGGGACAATTTACAAACTACAACATTTGTACACTCTTCAGTTTTACTTTCAGTTAGAAATTCCATGGTAACTTTAAAATAACACAAACCTTTCATACATTCTGGGTATTTTTCAACATTTAAATCCCATTCAGACCTTTTGAAATACATACATTAATTTGATGTCAAAATGATATTCTTTCTGGTTGCAGACATGTTACTATGGAAGCCATCAGGCTCTTCTAACCTCAGTAGTTTTAACATGAGGTGTAAACGTAGCAAAAGATAGTCCATTTTAAAAACTAAACATAGTAGTGCAAATGTAGCCCAAGTCTCATGATAGTAGCATATTAAATAGTGTTGTAACCCTCCCCCAGGCTTACAGAAATGGTTTGTTGGCAAGTTAAATGGCTCAGAATTACATGAAATCAACGTGTTGTTAAAATGTTACCATGTTTCTGTGTCTAAGTGCTGATGGGAACAACAATCTTTGAATTGGTCCAGTATTAAACAAGAAAGCACTGACCAGTGGCCGCAGACCGACTTACAATGTAAAACTATAGGGCATCGTCAGTTTCCGTACACTAAAAGTGCTGTTGTTGCCGCTGACAGGCTCAGATATTATTAAGTGTCTTACAACATATGGAAAGATCCATATGGAGATAGACCTTTTTGTTAAAGCTGTTGTTTTTAGTTCTTACCCACTAGGCTGCTGGCTTCCCTTGGACGGGAAGCAGAGCGTACAGACCAAATGTCCTGCTAAACGTCCTGCTGCCTGCTCTCTGTACTTTTTCTAAAACATATACCTTATACAGTGTGTGACCTGTACAGACGCAACTGTTCCTCAGTCTGCTCAGCGTGCCATGCCACGTGCACACGCTGAACAGAGCTCTGGGGTATATTTTAAGGAATCACCACCGCTTGCTGGTCTGGGTGTGCCGTATGGGCCACCGTACTCTGGCCGTGGGCTTGCCGCTGCACACTGGGTCACAGCTGTGTTCCTGTGTCGGGCGGCAACACGGTGGCACAGTCCTCCTATAAAGGCATGCCACTGGCCAAAGTGGCTAGTGAGAGCGACCGTGTTACCCGCCACTGAGGAAATCTACCTACATATGGTGGGTTGGCCTGTGCTAATGTCGAGCCCTGGTTGTCAGACATAGAATATTAATCTGAGCCTGTCAACGGCAAAACAAGCACTTTTGTGAACATCAATAGAAGCTGCATGATTGCCCCTTTAACTTACATACAGCTTGTTTTTCTGACTGATGATTGCAGCGATTTCGCTTAATACTGACCAATGTCAAAGATTGTTTCCATCAGTCAGTTAGGCACAAATAATAGGAAAATAGGGTCCAGGGGCCTCTTTCACAAAAGCAGAATTTATAAATCCAGGATAAGCGATAAAGCGAGGCTTGACCTAGTATCATCAGAGCATCCTGGTGTTGTGCGTCACGACGGCCAGCCAGCGAGCGAGAGGAGACTAGGTCGAGTCGGCTGAGGAGGAGAGACTAGGTCGAGTCAGGCTGAGGAGGAGAGACTAGGTCGAGTCAGGCTGAGGAGGAGAGACTAGGTCGAGTCAGGCTGAGGAGGAGAGACTAGGTCGAGTCGGGCTGAGGAGGAACGACTAGGTCGAGTCAGGCTGAGGAGAAGAGACTAGGTTGAGTCAGGCTGAGACTAGGTCGAGTCAGGCTGAGGAGGAACGACTAGGTCGAGTCAGGCTGAGACTAGGTCGAGTCAGGCTGAGACTAGGTCGAGTCAGGCTGAGGAGGAGAGACTAGGTCGAGTCGGGCTGAGGAGGAGAGACTAGGTCGAGTCAGGCTGAGGAGGAGAGACTAGGTCGAGTCAGGCTGAGGAGGAGAGACTAGGTTGAGTCAGGCTGAGACTAGGTTGAGTCAGGCTGAGGAGGAGAGACTAGGTCGAGTCGGGCTGAGGAGGAGAGACTAGGTCGAGTCGGGCTGAGGAGGAGAGACTAGGTCGAGTCAGGCTGAGGAGGAACGACTAGGTCGAGTCAGGCTGAGACTAGGTCGAGTCAGGCTGAGACTAGGTCGAGTCAGGCTGAGGAGGAGAGACTAGGTCGAGTCGGGCTGAGGAGGAACGACTAGGTCGAGTCAGGCTGAGGAGAGACTAGGTCGAGTCAGGCTGAGGAGGAGAGACTAGGTCGAGTCGGGCTGAGGAGGAGAGACTAGGTCGAGTCAGGCTGAAGAGAAACGACTAGGTCGAGTCAGGCTGAGGAGGAGAGACTAGGTGGAGTCAGGCTGAGACTAGGTGGAGTCAGGCTGAGACTAGGTCGAGTCAGGCTGAGGAGGAGAGACTAGGTCGAGACAGGCTGAGGAGGAGAGACTAGGTCGAGTCGGGCTGAGGAGGAACGACTAGGTCGAGTCAGGCTGAGGAGGAGAGACTAGGTCGAGTCAGGCTGAGACTAGGTGGAGTCAGGCTGAGACTAGGTCGAGTCAGGCTGAGGAGGAGAGACTAGGTCGAGTCAGGCTGAGGAGGAGAGACTAGGTCGAGTCGGGCTGAGGAGGAACGACTAGGTCGAGTCGGGCTGAGGAGGAACGACTAGGTCGAGTCAGGCTGAGGAGGAGAGACTAGGTCGAGTTAGGCTGAGGAGGAGAGACTAGGTCGAGTCAGACTGAGGAGGAGAGACTAGGTCGAGTCAGGCTGAGGAGGAGAGACTAGGTCGAGTCAGACTGAGGAGGAGAGACTAGGTCGAGTCAGGCTGAGACTAGGTCGAGTCAGGCTGAGGAGGAGAGACTAGGTCGAGTCGGGCTGAGGAGGAACGACTAGGTCGAGTCGGGCTGAGGAGGAACGACTAGGTCGAGTCAGGCTGAGGAGGAGAGACTAGGTCGAGTCAGGCTGAGGAGGAACGACTAGGTCGAGTCAGGCTGAGGAGGAGAGACTAGGTCGAGTCAGGCTGAGGAGGAGAGACTAGGTCGAGTCAGGCTGAGGAGGAGAGACTAGGTCGAGTCGGGCTGAGGAGGAGAGACTAGGTCGAGTCAGGCTGAGGAGGAGAGACTAGGTCGAGTCAGGCTGAGACTAGGTCGAGTCAGGCTGAGGAGGAGAGACTAGGTCGAGTCAGGCTGAGGAGGAGAGACTAGGTCGAGTCAGGCTGAGGAGGAGAGACTAGGTCGAGTCAGGCTGAGGAGGAGAGACTAGGTCGAGTCAGGCTGAGGAGGAGAGACTAGGTCGAGTCAGCTGAGGAGGAGAGACTAGGTCGAGTCAGGCTGAGGAGGAGAGACTAGGTCGAGTCAGGGCTGAGGAGGAGAGACTAGGTCGAGTCAGGCTGAGGGGAGAGACTAGGTCGAGTCAGGCTGAGGAGGAGAGACTAGGTCGAGTCGGGCTGAGGAGGGAGAGACTAGGTCGAGTCAGGCTGAGGAGGAGAGACTAGGTCGAGTCAGGGCTGAGGAGGAGAGACTAGGTCGAGTCAGGGCTGAGGAGGAGAGACTAGGTCGAGTCAGGCTGAGGAGGAGAGACTAGGTCGAGTCAGGCTGAGGAGGAGAGACTAGGTCGAGTCAGGCTGAGGAGAGAGACTAGGTCGAGTCAGGCTGAGGAGGAGAGACTAGGTCGAGTCAGGCTGAAGTAATTGGATAGATGAGTGTTCACGAGCTTTCCTCAACAGACCGCGAGTCATCACAGATTTCCTGATGCTAAAATGGAGAAAACGCGTTGTGCATACTTTACACAGAGTGAGCAGCAGCTTCTTATGGAAGTTTGATGAAGTGAAACACATTATAGTAAAGAAGAAACACGGCCGCTGTAATGAAACAGTGAGAGAAAGCGTGGCAGACGATCGCGGACCGCCTGAATGTGTAAGCAGCCTAAAAATATACATTTACTGACCACTGCTCTGAACTGAAACATCATAATCATACCATTCAAGGAGTTAGGCTACTAATCATTTACACAAATTAACAGTTGGAGTCTACTCTGTGCCTTAAAAGTGAATAGAAGATAATGTTACTCAGGAAATTTACCAAGATCAATTACAACCACTTATCTACAATGCTAAATATGAGGCTCTCACGTCGTCTCTCCCTCATCTCTCGTATGGGCTAAATATACATTTCTTAAGTAACATATTTACTACCACTGATAGCTTTTAAGGCAAGACTGTACAGCTGTTTGTGCAAATGACTCCATGGTTTCAGTTAATTGCAGTAGTTCATAATGTATATTTTAGACTAGCATTCAGTCGTCCGCTATTATCTGCCACTTTAGTTTAGTTTTTAACAGAGGCTGAGTTTCCTTCTCTACATATTATATGCTTTGCTTCCTCATATATATGGACATAGAAAGAAAGACACTCAAATAACAGATAGGTCCGCCTTGATGCACTTCACCAAAATCACCGTGCAGTCCTTAAAGATAATAAAAATAATAAAACATAAGCGAGCATGTAGCACAACTACTGCACAGGGCACTATTTTCTATTTTCCATTGTGCAAATATATTTTAGGAAGCAAAATATAAACTTGCATTGTGCCTGCATAATGGATGT
>NW_023396161.1:0-9219 GCF_008315115.2 Sander lucioperca | reverse complement strand
TGTGTGTCTGTCTGTCTGTGTGTGTGTGTGTATGCGCGTGTATGCGCGTGTGTGTGTGTGTGTGTGTGTGTGTGTGTGTGTGTGTGTGTGTTACGGGGAGGCGGAGGAAAGAGGACCCAAACGCAGAGAGAGGCAGGCAGGCAGGCGATGGTTAAACACAGGTTTAATGAACAAAAAATGAGGAGAGCAAACAACGAAGGAAGTCCTGAAGGCACAGGCAAAAAGGTCCAAAATACAAAAAACCAGAATAGGGAATCCAAAGACAAGGGCACAGGCTACGACACGCTGACAGGACAGGAACACAAACAGACACAAAGATACAAAACGATCTGACACAAGACAAAGGGAACACAGGGGTTAAATACAAGAGGTAATGAACAAATGAGGGACAGGTGACACGACAGGTGAAACACATCAGGGTGGGGCAGGACAATCAACAAAGACAAAAAGTAAAACTAGACATGACAGGACAGAAAACAGACTATCAAAATAAAACAGGAAACAGGAACACTAACAAAAACCTGAAATCACAACTAAACACAGAAACTTGACAACACAGAACACAGGAATAAACCACACAATACACAATAAACGAGGAGATAACTAAACAGAAATATACAGAATATACAAACACAGGAAACATGAACAAATAAACAATAAAGACAACAGAAATGAACAAACAGGTAACAGAAATAACCTAAAACCATAACAGTGTGTGTGTGTCTGTGTGTGTTTGTGTCAAACTGAATAATGTTTGGTAATAAATAATAATAATAATATATATGATAATAATAATAATAATAATAATAATAATAATAATAATAATAATGTTTGGTAATAAATAATAATAATAATAATAATAATAATAATAATGTTTGGTAATAAATAATAATAATAATAATAATAATAATAATGTTTGGTAATAAATAATAATAATAATAATAATAATAATAATGTTTGGTAATAAATAATAATAATAATAATAATAATAATAATGTTTGGTAATAAATAATAATAATAATAATAATAATAATAATAATAATGTTTGGTAATAACGTGCACGTGTCTGCAGGAAGAAGAGCGCCGTGGAGTCGGTGAGACGAGACGACGTGGACGGAAACGCGTACGAGACCAGTCTGGACATGTTCAGGTACAAGTACAACTTCATACTACAAATACTACTTCTTCTTAAGCTAGATAAGGTGTTATAAAATATTAGAAAACACTAAAGCAGAAGCAGAAAACCCAACAGGTTATAAATGTGGTGGAGCTCCATTATGTCGCTGACTTTCACTCAGATATTCTGTCCAGTAAACAAGCGACCGGTTCCTCCGCGTGGCTTTTGTTTACAATGTTTGGTGTGTGAACGCAAAACCAAACCAAATGAGAAATGCAACAACTTCAGCCCTGAATTCCAGCGAGTCTACAGAACTGTGGTTATTAAAGTCTAACCCTTATTAAAGATGGTGGCTGGGGTTAAAATATGGACATTTAAGTTACAGGTGGGACAAGAACCTTTCTGAAGTCTCCTTGGTGACAGTCACACACACACACACACACACACACACACACACACACACAGACAGGGACACACACACACACAGGGACAAACACACACACACACACACACACACACACACACACACAGGGACACACACACACAGGGACACACACACACACACACACACACACACAGGGACACACACACACACACACACACACACACACACAGGGACACACACACACACAGGGACACACACACACACACACACACAGGGACACACACACACACACACACACACACACACACACAGGGACACACACACACACACACACACACACACACACACACATACACACACAGGGACACACACACACACACACACACACACACACACACACAGGGACACACACACACACACACACACAGGGACACACACACAGACACACACACACACACACACACACACAGGGACAAACACACACACACACACACACACACACACACACACACACAGGGACACACACACACAGGGACACACACACACACACACACACACACAGGGACACACACACACACACACACACACACACACACACACACACACACAGGGACACACACACACACACACACACACACAGGGACACACACACACACACACACACACACACACACACAGGGAGAAACCTGCTTGTTCTCAGCTTTGCTCTTAAAATCTTAATTTTCTTAAAGACAAACTGAATAATGTTTGGTAATAACTAATAATATATATGATAATAATAATAATGATAATAATTACAATAATATATATGATGATAATAATAATAATAATAATATATATATAATAATAATAATGATAATAATTACAATAATATATATGATAATAATGATAATATATATGATAATAATAATAATGATAATAATTACAATAATATATATGATGATAATAATAATAATAATAATATATATATAATAATAATAATGTTTGGTAATAATAATAATATATATATAATAATAATAATGTTTGGTAATAACGTGCACGTGTCTGCAGGAGGAAGAGCGCCGTGGAGTCGGTGAGACGAGACGACGTGGACGGAAACGCGTACGAGACCAGTCTGGACATGTTCAGGTACAAGTACAACTTTATACTACAAATACTACTCATAGTAATCTATCACTGAATGTTCTCAGTTTTAATAACAAAGTTTGTTTTGATCCATCAGGAGCGAAGAAGACGAGAACGCTTACGAAAACCTGGCGATGGACGGCCCTGAAGACAAAGTTACCTCCATGTGACCACTCTGCTCTGATCCTATTGGCTGCCTGAACGCCGTCACAGACACACACACACACACACACACACACACACAGACACACAGACACACAGACACACAGACACACACACACACACACACACACACACAGACACAGACACAGACACAGACACACACACACACACACACACACACACACACACGCACACACACACACACACACACAGACACAGACACAGACACAGACACACACACACACACAGACACAGACACAGACACACACACACACACACAGACACACAGACACACACACACACACACACACACACACACACACACACAGAATGGCTGCAGTCACAGAGCTCTCCTTCCTGCTGTTTGCTCTCATCAGCAACATCCATGCAGCAGAACCGATCTTCAACCAACAGTCACCTGAACTAAACAGTTCACATCTCCTGAAAAACTCATTCACAGAAACACAACTCTTCACACACGTCTCAGAACAGGCGTTAGCCTACCGCTAGCTAGTTAACACTATACTCAACAGCAGCTAACGTTAGACTACCACTAGCTAGTTAACACTATACTCAACAGCAGCTAACATTAGACTACCACTAGCTAGTTAACACTATACTCAACAGCAGCTAACATTAGACTACCACTAGCTAGTTAACACTATACTCAACAGCAGCTAACATTAGACTACCACTAGCTAGTTAACACTATACTCGACAGCAGCTAACGTTAGCCTACCACTAGCTAGTTAACACTATACTCAACAGCAGCTAACATTAGACTACCACTAGCTAGTTAACACTATACTCAACAGCAGCTAACGTTAGCCTACCACTAGCTAGTTAACACTATACTCGACAGCAGCTAACGTTAGACTACCACTAGCTAGTTAACACTATACTCGACAGCAGCTAACGTTAGACTGTGTAAAGTTTGACTGTGTTTTACTTTAGAGGATTCAACACCGGTTGTAACAATCTGCAGCTGCTGTTGTCAGAAAAACACAGACGGTGCGTTCATTGAAACTGAACATTTAAACATTTAATTTTGACCATATGGCCTTAGCAATAAACAAGCCGTTCTTTAATGTCACCAACTGTTGTTTAGTACCCTTTTTTTTTTTCTTTTCTTTTTTTACTTTCTTAAAAAGTATCGGTTCAGGCACCGCTAATTATGTATGCGATTAATTTCGATTAATTAATCACAGAGTATGTAATTAATTAAATTAATTTTTTTAATCGATTGACCGCCCTAGTTTTTATGTTTAAAAAAGGATCTTACTCTTTAACTAAAGGTCTATCTCTGTAGGGATCCTTTCATAATGTTGTCAGACACTTAGAATAATAATCTGAGTCTGTCAGCAGCAACAACAGAACTTTTATTGGATGTGTATGTTTTTTAATCTTATCTTGACTAAAATATATATATAGCATCACCTCAAACAGAAGTTTCCAGGCAATGACACAGATCTGACACGTTGATATTTTAATATTCAAATGAGGACAACAAAGGGACAGCCAGAGTGTCTGAAGAGGATCAATAAGGTGTTGAGAGCAGTCTCCGTCGGCACAGAAAGGGAGAAACATCAGAGCAGAGGGAAGCTGTGGACATTCACAAGATGTAAGTTATAAACTCGGCTGTTTGACTTCACATTTTAATGTTTGTGTGGATTTGCAGAAGAGGGATTGTATTCAACGTAATACTGCATGTAAAATCTGATTTATATAATGATAAGGTTTCCAGTTTTCCTTCAAACTCTTTTTGTTCATTTCTCAATATTTAAGTTATAGGTCTTTATTTGACAGGACAGCTTAGACTTGAAAGGGGAGGGGGGGGGGGAGGATGACATGCAGCAAAGGGACGCAAGTGGGTTTGGTGATGGTGATTTTGGGGCTGTTTCATGTTAAACCCACCAGACTCCATGTACATAATGAGTACTTTAATCATCTTAAAACAGACTTCATTCAAAGTGGACAGAAACTAAATAAAACTACCAAAAGCCGTCTTGGTTCATCTTTCTACTGTTCCAACAATCACCACTCTGGTTTGGTTGAAATAAACCCTTAATTCACCCATTTACATGTGGAGATATGCTGGCTCTATACACGCTAGAAGTCCTGATTATTTACATGGAGTCTGGTGTAGTTTGGTGATGGTGATTTCGGGGCTGTTTCATATTAAACTAAAAGGATGCTAAGCTGCTCCCCTTGTACACTCACCCTCTCCCTCTCTCCCTCTCTCTCTCCCTCTCTCCCCCCTTGTCCCTCCCCCTCTCTCCCTCTCTCCTCTCTCTCCTCCCTCTTCTCTCTCCCTCTCTACCTCTCTCTCTCTCGCCTCTCTCTCTCTCTCTCTTCTCTGTCTCTCTCTCTCTCCCTCTCTCTCTCTCCTCACTGGGGCGAAAATCCGGGTTAGCTGATTGGATAAACCATCACCTATGTTGGATGTGGACGGGCCATCACCAATCAGATCAACTGGCTAGCTAAATTAGTGTAGCTAGCAGTAATTTGGCTTCAAGGCCCTGCGGTTCTTCTAATGCCATTGTTTAACATACAACTAAGTTAGGTACGTAGCTAACGTTTAACGTTTTACTTACCATTTTATGTGACAAGACCTCAACACCAATCCCCACCAGTTTTCACGGTACACTGCCGAAGAGCAAAAAACATCTTTTTTTTCCCTCCGAGAAAGTCCTCCATGCCGGCGTTGGTTTGGCTCCTCTTTCCATTGAAGGGCATACTTCTAATTCGATAAATCTTGCGGGCGATATTTATACTGAACATTCTAAACATGGTTGCATCACACCTAAACCTCCTACAGCACCAACGTGATTGGTTCGGGTTGTTTGGCGAAAACAGCTCCAAATTTCTCTGTCTCAAGATGCCACTGATCTGGAGTTTGGAAAAACTGTAGCTTCGTGAGATCAGGACGGTCTCACCAGGCTAACTGATAGACCTTGTGCACATCCAAATAACACCTGGCTAACAGTAAATCTGTCTTGTTTGACATGTCCTGAAAAGAGAGGAAACACGGCCCAAGTAGAAAAGAGCACTCCATAATAGAGGTGGAGGTTGAGTTTGTGTTTGGTATTCCATATTTTCGAGAACTCTATTCAAATCACATTAATAGTTTTTGAATATTCAGCCTTTACTTTGCGGCTTCTAAATAGTTAGAAGCAGTACTATGAAAGGTGCACTAAGAGCTCGCTCTGTGACACGCTGTTGGTGTTGAGGCCTGAAGTCCGTTAGGAGTCAGTCCAGTGTTCCGTTATCCATCCTGACATCATGTTTACGGCCCGTTAGACAGACCACCGAGCCGACACTCGGCAGTACAGGCCAGTGGACCTGAATCAGTCTCCCCCGAGTTGGTCCCCGACGTCCCTCAGAACACACTGAAGAGGACGAGACGTAATACGTCTCCATAACCGCAGGGCGCGCTAATCTGTATTGTCCCCACAAAAAATGAAACCGGCAGCCGCTTGGACTAACACACACGTGGTCTGGCTGCTGCTTGCCGAGTTTGGTTTTTCAACGCCATTAATGCGGCTCGTTCAGAATACGATCTCATATTGGCTTAAATAGTTTCACGCAACGTGTTTCTGAAAACATTTAAGAGATAAATAGGCCGTTGCAGTTGCTGAATCTGTTTTTCATTTCAGATCTCCAAAGGTCAGTTTAAAAATTTTTGTCGATTTTTTGAGACTTCTATTACTCTCATGCGCGCTTTTGCCCTTTTTTCCGGGTGGTTGTGTCCTGTCTCTGACTGTCCTGGCCTGGTCTCTTACATGTCCCTGTCTCTGACTGTCCTGCTGTCTCTGACTGTCCTGTCTCTGACTGCCCTGTCTCTGACTGTCCTGTCTCTGCACTGCCCTGGCTCTGTGCTGTCCTGTCTCTGACTGCCCTGTCTCTGTACTGTCCCGTCTCTGGCTGCCCTGGTCTCTCTGACTGTCTCTTACTGCCCGTCTCTGACTGCCCTGTCTCTGACTGTCCTTCTCTGGACTGTCCTTGTCCTCGACCTTGGAACATGTCATGTCGGCCAAAATGAAGGCCGACGCTCCTGCGACGGACGACGGCACGGACAACTACCGAACAGACTCGAGTCACGGCCTCGCCAGACTGTCAGTTGCCGAGTTAATGGCCCCGGTGTGAGCTGCCTTTAACCTGACAAAGTCACACTCTTTTCTCTTTTCCTTCCTATCTTCCTTGGCTTCCTTTCTCCTTCTCTCCCTGTCCCTCTGCTCCTCCTCTCCTGTTACCTGTCCTGCGACCGGCACAGATTTGAACCAACCATGAGTATAAAGAGGGAAAACTGTAAGGGGAGAGAGCAAATTTGTTTGGTCAATGTGGAAATTTGCCCAGCTTTTTTTTGCAGATTTTGTTGTGAAAAACAACCGTGCGCAAATCTCTTTGAAAAGTCATAGCACACCATTCTGGTCATTAACAACAACGTTTTGGATGTTTTTTTGTGCATGTGTAGGAGACGCTAATGTCCGTGACTAGTAGCACATCTGCACACTGAACTAACAACAGAACCACACAGCTGGAACCTTGTGGTGTGTGTGTGTGGTGTGTGTGTGGTGTTGTGTGTGTGTGTGTGTGTGTGTGTGTGTGTGCTCATCCTGAGGAGGATTGATTTGGTTCCAGTCAAACATGGTTTACTGTCCTCATTTGACTCGATCAACGAGCTGCTGACAGGACGAGAACATCTGGAGCTGTTACGCCGGCCTGAGAGGCGTCCCCGAGGAATCTGCGCGTGAGTCAACACAGAACCGTTCTATCGACACAGAATTACATTTTGTCCTTTTTTTTTAGCTTAAAGTCACTACTTTTTAACATTTTCTTACTTACTACTCTTCTTCCAATTTTTTTTGTCCCTGTTTTCTGACGTTTTTGGTGCTTTTCTCTTGACCCTCATTTCTATAAATGTATATTATATATATAATATATATTATTATCTAATAATATATTAATATATATATCTAGATTATTATCTATATAGATATGTTATGTATATGTGTTATATATATAATATTATTTATCTGATGTATTATATATATTGTATATGTATAGGATATATTGTATATGTGTATATATATAGATTATGTAATATGTCTGTATATATGTTTATATATATGTGTGGTGTGTGTATTGTAATATATATATGTATATATGTGTGTATATTATATATATATCTATGTGTGTATATAGTATATATATATATAATTTATGTGTGGTGGTATGTGTATATTATATATATTAGATATATATTTATTGTGTATATAGTATATTTATGTGTGTTTCTTTATGTATATATATAATATGTGTGTATATATATATTCTTTTTTGTTTAACACAATTCAGAAAAGCAGAAAAGGGTTTTATTTTTCCACCTAAGTCCACTCATGTGATTGTGTGCAGACAAATGATGACGGTGATGGTTTGTCGGGGTGGGTGGTAGACCCTGAGGTGATTGGTTGGTTGTCAGGGTGGCTGCAGTGGGGGATCAGAAAGTGGGTCTGTTGAAGTATTCTGATAAGGCATCAGGAATTTCAGCGGAGGAAACATGAGGAAACTGTCCCACCTCCTGTGTGTCGCTGATGCGAGCTCCCCGGTCGTCCTTCCTGGTAACGACCCACACAAACACGCACACAGACACACCCACCACCACACAGCACCACACACACACACACACACACACACACACACACACACCAGCTACACACAACTACACAGACACAACAACGACACACACAGACGCACAGATACACAACGCATTCACATACGACAACGCCAAACGCATGCATGCATGACCGGCAAAACGACCTCACAACGACACGCAAACACACGACACAAACAAACGCGTGCACAACACCACGCACACCTTACCACGCTCCACAGTTCAAAGTACAGTATTGAGTCTTTCTGCTTATGTATATTTGATATATTTGATAATATTTTCAGGACGAGCCGAACACGGGCATGGACCCTAAAGCTCTGGACCCTAAAGCTCCCGTGCTCTACTGGAAGCTGCATCCAGCAGCATCATCAAGGAGGACCTCCGTCGTCCTCACCACTCACACAGGTGACAACCACACAACCAATCACGACCTCCCTAACACGTAGGACACACACACCATCAACTCACCTCACACAGGTAGGAAGCACACACCAATCAGACCTCACCTCACACAACACCAAATCCATAGCCGGTCCTCAGCTTCTGTGTTAGAACCTAAACATAACAGTCGCGGTCAACAAACACACAACAAAACAACTAACGTGTGTGATTCGTGTGTGTGTGTTTGGTGTGTGTGGTGTTGTCAGTATTGAGAGTGTAGGTCTCTGTGGGTACCCAGGATGGCCTCACATGTTGAACTGCAGGTTCAGATGATCTCGGCAACGTCCAACACCTCAAGAACAGGTAACACTACTG
>NW_023396160.1:0-9228 GCF_008315115.2 Sander lucioperca | reverse complement strand
TTACCTTTCCTGGATGGGTGCTCTGTTATTTTTGGTTTCCAAACAGTAACAGGCGTGTTAATTAATGCGTTTGTATACATAGGATGAGTTAATTGCATCAGTCTTTCCCACGCTCCCTCAACCTTTTAAAGACAGCTTTATGTAAGAGGAATCATAGATCTTCACGAGAACTGCTAAAGTTTGCCAGAATTAAGCTGTTGTATACTATATCAGTGGGATGGAAATCTGGTACCTCCGTCACATACTTAATTTTAAGATAAAATAAGATTTAATGAACAATTACATTTTACCTATGTTGTCAACAGAAGACCTAATGCTCATGCTAACAAGCATTTAAAATTTCTGGTGACATCACAAATATGAACTTTTTGATTTTCCGGACAGGATCTACAACAGCCTTGGGAAATCCAGTGACCTAGGACTTCAGATGATACATACACCTTTATAATTCTCATTCTATGAAAACCAAACTGTCCATAGTTTACTGGTAACAAGACATAATGTCATACTACTTTTTGGTGAATGAGTGGGGGATGTGCAACAGAGCCTCCTCTCTTTCATAGGTATTTTACAGTATCCTCCCAGTTTAAAAACCCAATCTTGCACAGGGTGAAGCTATCCCCTGGCCCGCCCATACCAACCCATGTTCTCATTAACCTGGGGTCTCTATGTTCATCATGAAGTCAACATCCGTCCAACTTTCCACCTTAACTGCCAAAGAACAAAGGCTTTTCCATTACTGCCCTGGGAAAGTGAACAATTATTTGGGCATCAGGCAACATTATGCAACTTGTTAACCTTAAAATAACAGCTTTAAAATATATTTTTTTAATTTAATGGTACACTGACTTGTAATAGGTAGAATACCCCCTCTTTCATTCCCACTCCATGCCCTAAACGTCTGTTTTTGCACTATGTAACTTTTGATGAGCGGGCGGTCCAGGATCAGACCCCTGGCGTAGGGGTCTGTGCTGGCCGAATTATAGCCGCCCTCCCAGCGTCCAAGTAGTATCCCAGGGGCGGGGGAGTGAGGCAGAGGGGCCGCAGGGTGCACCAACCAGCTAATTCTTGTCTCATTTGTGGACTGATAAACAGTAAATCCATCAAATTCAGTGCCCCATATACATTCCAAGCAGCGTGAGTGCAGTTTTCATACTATATCCTGTGTTGTTGTATTTGCTTGATGTTTGACTATGTTCAAAGTTGTCGACTTGCTAGTTTTTGATCATAAGCCAAGTCAGCCCATTTTGATAGAGGTTCTGACGTCGTATTTGCAGGTTCCAAATCCTTTAGCTTGACAACAAATGCACGTGTACAGCTGTCCATTACGACAGTGGTGTACCACTTCGACACTGTAGGGAGATCAAATCTCAAAAATAACAACTCTTGCATAATGTTGCTTTAAGATTTTGGAAACTTTTTCTATATATCATATGACTGTGTTATTTTAATTGTTATAATCTTGGGATCTTGGGAATGATTCGTCAAATCAAAATGCAGTTTTTGGATGTATGCTTTCTCCTTTAAACTTATTTTGTATCCTTACCCCCCCATCCCCTTGGGTTTATCCTCTTTCCTTTTGCTATAACAGGCAGGAGAATAAGAAGCCAACAAGCTAAAGATGACCAGGGATTTCCATCTTGGTAAGGAGATGACATCAACGCCCTTGTGAAATCCCCTTATGTGATAGGTGACATGATTGGTTACGTTATGATGTCAGTCTGACGGTTGCAGTTATATAGGATCTCACTCATCAAGGTTCCACTCTCTTATTATAGCAGTGTATTACCATGACTGTCATCCGGAGACGATGGGTGATTCCCACATGCTATCCCACCATTAGCAGCATAAAATTAGCCTGCTAGCTCTTAGCCAAACATAAATCCTAACGTGAGCACCCCAAGTTGAGAATGAGAAGGCAAACCATCCTTCAATATGTCTGTACAGCACCCCTGTGTCCATGTCTGGAGATTTATTACAGGTCCCAGTTGCTTTTCAACCTCTCCAGCACCCCTAGTAAATTGCCAGGCAAAGACTGAACAACTAATGATCCAACATGAAAAGAGACAGAGGAATTATGTCATTTGAACCTGGCTCAAGTTTGTTGACTGGGAAACCTCAGTGGCCCACTAAAGCTTAGGAGGGCAAGAGAAATACAGCCACAAGACAGATGGCCAGGCCTGCAGTGCGTTCCTGAAATATGGGAAACCCCTTCACACAGTGAAACATATTGAGGATTCCCTGCTAGCATTTACCTGCCCAGCACTTTATTGTGAGATCCCATGTTAAAACTACTACGCTAATTTCTATTTTTGGGGGGCCCATACTGGGTTGGGTATTGCGATGTTGCAACCAAAATAACTCAATAAACTTTTAGTGGGAAAGTTTAATACCTATGCAGCTCTTGTGTGGTCTCCTTTTCATGATAAAGGCCTCATTTTCCATTCAAGTTCTGGAAACTCTAACACAAGCTCTACAGTAACTTTAGTGGACTTATTTGGTTCTGCATAGAGGCCCGTGGCCAAGTTTCTGGAGAGAGCCTGCTACTGGACAATCCCTCTACTGGCAGATGTCCTAACTAGGCTCGGAAAAGGTTCTCCCCTGACTCCCAAGGCTCCAATATGGCATTGTGATACTGTGGACTGTGTAATATAAACATCGATTTACCTTTGTATAGTCTTTTGCAGGCAAATTCTACTGTTTAGCACTTCTCGTTTTCAGTTAAACTGCATCGGGGGTTTTTTGTAGATACAATTGAACTTGAATACTTGAATGCACACATTTAGATGAGTTTGCAGAATTCCACCTTTGAGGATTTAAAGTGGTTTACCTGCTTGTACTCTTGTTTTGCAAATGACAAGATTTTTCCCATACACATCATTGAGCAAGAGAATGAATGAATAAAATAGAAGAACAAAGATGATACTGTTAAGTAAATACGTATATTTAATGTTCCACATCACCAAAAGCCATTAAAAGGCACCGGAGGAGAACTGCAATACACATTGTATTCTGTGGGATTTCATTTCGATTACAGAAACAATGATTCATAGAGCAAAGACATACCACCGAGATGCAGAGATAAGGGCTTGTAACACTGTTTATTTTGATGTATAAACATGAAATCTGTCAGATGTGTCTTTACTTGTTTAATATAACAGGAGATTAGAGAGAGAGGTTGGAAAAATGCAACTGAGGTCTCTTACCATCAGATAAATACACCACTTATCATTAACCATGTCTTGGTGCCACCCATACAGAGGACAAACTTGCTCTTTGTACCATTTCTCCGACAGGTATAATTACATTACAGTGCATTTATCACAAAATAAATGGGATATACAGTGTTTACTGCAAGTTAATTGTTATTTCTTGTGATTGAAAAGGTGGCCAAGAAATTGCCTTAGCACAGAAATGACCTTGACGGTAAGCTAATCTTTGTATGGTGGAAGAACTGTGCTTGGCAGGATAATGGTAAGTCAGGTGGTAAGTTAATCTGTATAGCATCTTTCAAACACTACTTCAAATGCCAAGTGATTTACATAAGATTTGAAAAACTTTGAATCAACATTAAAAAGACACACAATCATGGCAGCACAGCTTCACCCCACATGCTACATCTGTCTTAGAGAAAAGTAGGCCACTGCAGCATCCCGGACTACGCCCCAGAAGACAGAGGCACAGATGACAACAGCTGTGAGTTGGTGGTGCTGGTGTCATTGCCCCCAATAACGATCTTCTCCCATGCTGCACAGTACTCCACTCTAACCTGACCCCATAATGGTCTGACATATTCTGATCCAGAATCATACCTCTAGATGATGGCTTGGCTCCCCGCCTTATTCTCAATGTAAACCTGATGTGCTATTCTACTCCACTCCACCCCTCTGTGTCACATCTGTGCAGATGATAATAAGGCAGGAAATGAGTCCCTGTTAAAGTGTGCTGTACCCATAATGGGTTTCCTGTCTATAGTCTTGATGTGTCATTGTCCACAATGATGATTTGAATCATCAGTCGAGAAACCTCGACTAACTCGCATTTTGTCTGTTGAATCACTGCACTTTTTTTTAGCAGCGTCATTGTACACAGAGTAAGGCATGATAACAGCGTGGCAGACTATACGTTTGTGAACTAAGTCTTGTCTCAAAATGACCTAACTACAGAACTAACTGTTATGGAAACAAAGACAGGGGATGGAATTTTACTTCTGATTAACGTTTAAATGGTTTTAAATAATATTCAGTTACACTGCACTGATCTGTAATGCAATGCCACATGCACTGAGTTATCCTACACTGTATCCATAGCAGGAGATATTTTAGTCAAAGCAATAGTCAAATGTTAGAGCAGACCTGTACCTCATACATTCCGCCCATCAGCATGCATTTGTTTTGATCGCCTTCAAAAAAATAAATAAAATAAAATACAGACCACATTCTATTTTAGATCTGGTTCCTTTTTCCATTTGTGAAGTGAACTTTTGCCACAACCTTGATTTGCAAAACAGCCCTGTAAACCTCAACCTTTATAGACCACAAGTAATTGTGCATAAGAGTGCAATGATGGAGCATTTTTTTTGCAGTTTTCTTAACTACTTCTTTCCCTTTTGATGACAGCAGCATCAACACTAGTTGTTCCTGTACTATTTAATATCAGTATCTTCCAGTGATTCTGTCAGAGGCTCTCCACACCTACAAGTACATTTGTTGTTACCCAATGGATTGTGACTGCTCCACACAACTGCTCTGCTCTGCTGCAGCCTGTGGGGGGTATTGATAGGCTACACAAAAAAACGGTATTTCCACTCTTGTTATTGTCAAAGCTTTCCCATGTCAGTTATACCAAGGTGATTGTCCTACTTCATAAAATCAATACTTCTTTCATCCATATACCTGGATGCATATCAAGCATATGGAATAGGACGGAATATTAAAAAATACTCACAGGGGACGGAGATTCCTGACATGTTTGCGCTCAGAGGGGTAAAATCTTGGCTTCACACAGGACCTGTGCTTAGTTTGCTATACATATATTCATAAAGTGCTTTGTATTTTGCAGGCTACGCATTGAGTCACAGACCTATTTGATGGCGCTTAGCGCTGCTGCCTGGGGGTTTAGAATGCCAAGGAAATTACAAGTCCCTCCTGTAACGCCTTTTGGTGTAAAATGTGCACCCAAAAGCACCCAGATTTCCTCATCTGAAGAGGGGGTGTGCTCACACGCACACACACACACACACACACACACACACACACACACACACACACACACACACACACACACACACACACACACACACGTGTTAAAAAACGAACTAGACAAAACAAATTAAAAATATTAATACCATCCCACTCAACCTCAAACTAAGGCTATTGTGACATTACAGATCACTGGTGCCTTTTGATGCACTGACACTGTATTCCAATTGCATAATTTCCTATATCGTCACAGGAAGACGAAGGTGTAGGGATTACACACATTGTTTACACTTCTGAATAATGGGGTTGCTGGTGAAGTAGATTGATCACCTGACATGGAACAAAGTAACACGCATTCTCTGAGGTGAGTCATTAATCACCAATCAGTCAAATAATAATAATTACATTTATTTAAAGGCCGAGTTCACCTGCATTCTTTTCCAGGTTTTTCATATGGAAGATTTGCATACCCGCAGTTGAAAATAGGCATTTTCATATTATTGACATTTGATTGATACCTGCAGGGAAGATATCAGGTCAGGCTAAGCAAAAACAGTGACCAGATTGCTGTTATGTCTTCAGTGTATGCCTCATCTCTGTCAGGTGTTGCAATGCTGGGCATTTCCGAAACCTGGCAGTCTGTAGGCTGAGAGATCCATCCATCCATCCATCTTCGTCCGCTTATCCGGTAACGGGTCGCGGGGGTAGCAGCTCCAGCAGGGGACCCCAAACTTCCCTTTCCCGAGCCACATTAACCAACTCCGACTGGGGGATCCCGAGGCGTTCCCAGGCCAGGTTGGAGATATAATCCCTCCACCTAGTCCTGGGTCTTCCCCGAGGCCTCCTCCCAGCTGGACGTGCCTGGAACACCTCCCTAGGGAGGCGCCCAGGGGGCATCCTTACCAGATGCCCGAACCACCTCAACTGGCTCCTTTCGACGCGAAGGAGCAGCGGCTCTACTCCGAGCTCCTCACGGATGACTGAGCTTCTCACCCTATCTCTAAGGGAGACGCCAGCCACCCTCCTGAGGAAACCCATTTCGGCCGCTTGTACCCTGGATCTCGTTCTTTCGGTCATGACCCAGCTTTCATGACCATAGGTGAGGGTAGGAACGAAAACTGACCGGTAGATCGAGAGCTTTGCCTTCTGGCTCAGCTCTCTTTTCGTCACAACGGTGCGATAAATTGAATGTAATACCGCACCCGCTGCGCCGATTCTCCGACCAATCTCCTGCTCCATTGTCCCCTCACTCGCAAACAAGACCCCAAGGTACTTGAACTCCTTCACTTGGGGTAAGGACTCATTCCCTACCTGGAGAAAGCACTCCATCGGTTTCCTGCTGAGAACCATGGCCTCCGATTTAGAGGTGCTGATCCTCATCCCAGCCGCTTCACACTCGGCTGCGAACCGATCCAGTGAGTGCTGAAGGTCACAGGCCGATGATGCCATCAGGACCACATCATCCGCAAAAAGCAGCGATGAGATCCCCAGCTCACCGAACTGCAACCCCTCTCCACCCCGACTACGCCTCGATATCCTGTCCATAAATACTACAAACAGGATTGGTGACAAAGCGCAGCCCTGGCGGAGGCCAACCCTCACCTGAAACGAGTCCGACTTACTGCCGAGAACCCGGACACAGCTCTCGCTTTGGTCGTACAGAGATTGGATGGCCCTGAGAAGGGACCCCCTCACCCCATACTCCCGCAGCACCTCCCACAGTATCTCCCGGGGGACCCGGTCATACGCCTTCTCCAGATCCACAAAACACATGTAGACCGGTTGGGCATACTCCCAGGCTCCCTCCAGGATCCTTGCAAGAGTAAAGACCTGGTCCGTTGTTCCACGACCAGGACGGAATCCGCATTGTTCCTCTTCAACCTGAGGTTCGACTATCGACCGAACCCTCCTTTCCAGCACCTTGGAGTAGACTTTACCGGGGAGGCTGAGAAGTGTGATACCCCTGTAATTGGCACACACCCTCTGGTCCCCCTTTTTGAAAAGGGGAACCACCACCCCGGTCTGCCACTCCTTAGGCACCGTCCCCGACTTCCACGCAATGTTGAAGAGGCGTGTCAACCAAGACAACCCCTCCACACCCAGAGCTTTAAGCATTTCTGGACGGATCTCATCAATCCCTGGGGCTTTGCCACTGTGGAGTTGTTTAACTACCTCAGCAACTTCCACCAGGGAAATTGACGACAATCCCCCATCATCCTCCAGCTCTGCCTCTACCATAGAGGGCGTATTAGTCGGATTTAGGAGTTCCTCAAAGTGCTCCTTCCACCGCCCTATTACCTCCTCAGTTGAGGTCAACAGCGTTCCATCCTTACTATACACAGCTTGGATGTTTCCCCGCTTCCCCCTCCTGAGGTGGCGAACGGTTTTCCAGAAGCACCTTGGTGCCGACCAAAAGTCGTTCTCCATGTCTTCTCCGAACTTCTCCCACACCCGCTGCTTTGCCTCTTTCACGGCAGAGGCTGCAGCCCTTCGGGCCCTTCGGTACCTTGCAACTGCCTCCGGAGTCCCCTGGGATAACATATCCCAGAAAGACTCCTTCTTCAGTCGGACGGCTTCCCTGACCACCGGTGTCCACCACGGTGTTCGTGGGTTGCCGCCCCTTGAGGCACCTAAGACCCTAAGACCACAGCTCCCCGCCGCAGCTTCAGCAATGGAAACTTTGAACATTGTCCACTCGGGTTCAATGCCCCCAGCCTCCACAGGGATGCACGAAAAGCTCCGCCGGAGGTGTGAGTTGAAAGTCTGTCGGACAGGGGCCTCCTCCAGACGTTCCCAGTTCACCCGCACTACCCGTTTGGGTTTACCAGGTCTGTCCAGAGTCTTCCCCCACCCTCTGACCCAACTCACCACCAGATGGTGATCAGTTGACAGCTCTGCCCCTCTCTTCACCCGAGTGTCCAAAACATACGGCCTCAGATCAGATGAAACGATTATAAAATCGATCATTGACCTTTGGCCTAGGGTGCTCTGGTACCAAGTACACTTATGAGCATCCCTATGTTCGAACATGGTGTTCGTTATAGACAATCCATGACTAGCACAGAAGTCCAACAACAAACAACCACTCTGGTTTAGATCAGGGAGGCCGTTCCTCCCAATCACGCCTCTCCATGTGTCTCCATCATTGCCCACGTGCGCGTTGAAGTCCCCCAGCAGAACTATGGAGTCCCCCACTGGAGCCCCATGCAGGACTCCATTCAAGGTCTCCAAGAAGGCCGAATACTCCGAGCTCTTGTTTGGTGCATACGCACAAACAATAGTCAGAGTTTTCCCCCCCACAACCCGCAGGCGTAGGGAGGCGACCCTCTCGTCCACCGGGGTAAACTCCAACGTAGCGGCGCTCAGCCGGGGGCTTGTGAGTATCCCCACACCCGCCCGGCGCCTCACACCCTGGGCAACTCCGGAGAAGAAAAGAGTCCAACCCCTATCCAGGAGTATGGTTCCAGAACCGAGACTGTGCGTAGAGGTAAGCCCCACCAGATCCAACTGGTAGCGCTCCACCTCCCGCACAAGTTCCGGTTCCTTCCCCCACAGAGAGGTGACGTTCCACGTCCCCAGAGCCAGCGTCTGCTGCCCGGGTCTGGTCCGTCGAGGCCCCTGACCTTCACTGCCACCCATGTGGCAGCGCACCCGACCCCAGCGGTTCCTCCCACAGGTGGTGGGCCCATGGGTTGGAGAGAGAGGTGCCACGTAGCTTTTTCGGGCTGTGCCCGACCGGGCTCCGTGGCAAACCCGGCCACCAGGCGCTCGCTGACGGGCCCTCCATCTGGGCCTGGCTCCAGACGGGGGCCCCGGGCTTCCTCCGGGCAGGGTCACATCATCTCTACCTCGTTTTTTCATAGGGTTTTTGAACCATTCTTTGTCTGGCCCCTCACCTGAGACCACTTTGCCTTGGGAGACCCTACCAGGAGCACAAAGCTCCAGGCAACACAGCCCTCAGGTTCATAGGGACACACAAACCTCTCCACCACGATAAGGTGATGGTTCCCGGAGAAGAGGCTGAGAG